>NC_057361.1:28760513-29063543 GCF_016509475.1 Prionailurus bengalensis | reverse complement strand
AGTTGTCTAAACAGAAAAAAAATGACAGAACAAGGCTTGGAGTGTCAGAATGGAATGAAGAAAACTGAAATAGGTAAAAATAAATAATAATAATGGACTAGCCTTCTCATTAGTTTCTTAAATGATACTTTATGGTTGAATCAAAAGTTGCACCATCACCTGATGTGGTACTTAATGGATGTAAAAGAAATAGTAAAGATAATTTTATTTTCACAGTGTGGATGTGACCTAAATGGAAGAAAAATACGTGTATTTCATTTGAAGTAGTAAGAAAGCAAAACCTATAGATTGTGAAGTTATATATGTACATTTTACTACCTGGAGCAACCATTAATTACACTATACAGAGAGAGACACTTAAAAATACTACAGTAAATACAACATTAAAAATTTTTCACATAACCCAAAGGAAGGTAGGAAATAAGAAACAGAGGAACAGAACCAGAGATAAAAAGCAAGAGTAATAAAATGGCAAACCTGAGCCATAACATGTTAATAATTACCCTAAAAATATGTGGTCCTCATAAGATAATTACAGTTATTGGCAGAGTGGGTGAAGGAAAGATGATCCACCAGTATGCTATCTAGATGAACTCACTTCAATCAACTACGATGATACAGGTGGAAGTAAAAGTTAGAAAAAGATATGGTAGACTTCAGAACAAAGAAAATTACAGAAACAGAGACAAATTTTACTTAATGGCAAAAGAGATATCACTCCTAAATGGGTGCTAGAACTCGTTGGAGCAGTATACACATCCACAATTATGGCTGGAGACTTCAGATGCCTCTTAAAGTAACTGATCAACTGCACATAGATCATCAGAAGATCATCAGGGATATGGAACTTTTAACACTGTTACCCAGCAGGATCCATTTAATATTTATAGAACACTGAACGAGTGCAGAATACACAATGTCTTTAACTGATCCTGAAACATATGGTAAGGTAGACACTATTCTTGACCATAAACAAACCTAATCATTTTTTTAAAGTGAAATAAAACACAGTATGTACTTAGGTCAAACTAGATATCATTATCAGAAGATAACAAGAAAATGTCCAAACACTTTGAAACTAACAAGACACTTTAAGATAATTCAGGAGTCTAAAAGGGAGTCTGAAGAGAAATCTTAATCTTAATTTTTTTTAACATTTATTTATTTTTGAGAGACAGAGTGTGAGTGGGGCAGGGGCATAGAGAGGGAGACACAGAATCCGAAGCAGGCTCCAGGCTCTGAGCTGTCAGCACGGAGCCCAGTGGGGGGCCTGAACCAACACGCTGTGAGATCATAACTTGAGCCGAAGTCAGACGCTTAGCTGACTGAGCCACCCAGGTGACCCTGAATACAAATTAAGAAAAAAACAAAACATTGAACTGAGTGAAAATGATAATAAAATTAAAAATCTTACAGTTGAGCTAAAGGTGTGCTGTAGGGGAAGATGATAGTATTAAATGGATACATTTGAAAACAGGAGAAGTCTCCATAGTTTAAACTTGGACATCAGCAAATGAGAAAAGAGAATGGCACTATAAACTTAAAGCAAGCAGGAGAAATGGGATATAGGAGCAAAAACAATGAAAGTGAAAATAATAATACAAGAACTCAGTGAAGAAAAATGACTCAAAGGTGAATAAATGATAAAACTGACAAACCTCTAGCATTACTGACAAAGAATAAAGATAAAAATTACCAATATCTGGAATGCCACTAAAGATTGTGAAAACATCAGGAGGAAAATGAGGGAATACTATGAAAAACTCAAAAGTCCTAAATTTGACAATATCAATGGAAGACTCACGCTCCTAAAACCTTTGTAACAAATAAGAATACCTTGGGAGGAATGCCTGTGCCTGATTGAAGATTTATTATATAGTGATGCTAATCAAGATTGTTCGGTGTTTGTGGAAGGGTAAAATAAAGAATTAAAAAAAAATTGACGCAAATACAGGCAACAGATTTTGGACAGAGTTGTAAAAGCAATTCATTGGAATAGGATGATCTTGTCAGCAAATGGTCCTAGAGCAGCTGGATAATCATAGACCAGAAAAGAATAAAACTTGAATTAAATCTCATACTTGATTAAACAGTTACTTCAAATTGAATCCAATACTTAAGTGTAAATGGTAAAACTGGAAGTTTTTTGGAATAAAACAGAAGAGAAGGTCTTTGGGATCCCGAGCTTGTTGAGGAGCTCTTAGTCATGCCATGAAAAGCATAATTCATAAAAATGTTAAAAATTGATAAATTTGACTTCATCACAATATAAAATAAATTGATTTGTCAATTAGCCTATAGAAGATGAAAATACAAACCTTACATGAAATAACCATTAGAATACATAAAGAACTCTCAACATGTAAGAAAAATCATCCACTTGAAAATGGGAAAAGCATATAGCAGCACTTTATCAAAGAGGATATATAGGTGGTAAATAAGTACATGAAAATATGTATGTTCAGCATCACTAGCCATCACAGAAATGGATGAAGACCTCAATGAGGTATCACTACATGCTTAACAGAAGAGCTAAATGATTTTTTCTTATAGATGCTAGAGTATGCTGAGAAACTGGATGTGTCACCCATTAGTGATAGGAATGTAAATTTTGAAAATACTTTGGCAGTTTCTTAAAAAATGCAAATGCTCTAAGATCTAGCAATTGTACCCTTGGGCATTGATCCCAGAGAAATAAAATTTTACATTGACACAGAAAGAGTATGATTGTCCATAGCAGTTTTATTTGTGGTAGTCAAATCATGGAAACAATCAGAATGTGCTACAGTAGGTGAATGTTTAAATAAAATGGGTATATGCATACCATGGAATACTGCTAAGCAATAAAAATAATCTATTGATAAGCATATATTGGATTGATCTAGCACATTACACTGAGTTGAGGGGGGTTGGGAGAGAATACAGCCTCACATAATTACACACTTAATTCCATTAATGTACATTTTGGAAATTATTAACTTACAGGGATGGAAAACAATTTAATGATTGCCACAGGTTAGAAATTTTGTGGAGAGGGCATGGGTGTGACTGCAAAGAAAGAGTGGGTGGAAGATAGTTGTGATAATGGACTTTTTGTGTCTGGGTTGCAGTGGTATTAGACACAACCACACACAGGTTAAAATGACAGGTCTACACATACATGTTGTACCAATGTTTGTGTCCTGGCTTTGAAATGTTACTGTATTTAAGAAGTAACTTGAGGAAACTGTGTAATAGGTACAGGGAACCTCCCTGAATTATTTTGGTAACTTCTTGTGAATTTATAATTATTTCAAAGATAATGGTAAATAATTGCTTTTATATAGTGCTGAATTCTACTTGCTAATGTTTGTTAAGAAATTTGCATCTGTATTCATGAGGGATGTTAGTCTGTAGTTTTCTTGTTTTTCCTATCTTTTTCTAGTTTTACATGTTAAGGTAATACTGGCCTAATAAAATGAGTTGGGGAGTGATTCTCATCTTGTTTTCTTGAAGACTGTAACTTTGCTGTTAATGCTATAAATATTTCATAGATCTCTGCGGTAAGATGATCTGGGCCTCAAGAAAACTTTGTGGCTTTTAGATTAGGCATTCAGTTCTTTTAAGGTCCACAGGACTACTCATATTGTCTCTTTCATCTTGGTTGAATTTAAGTTTTTTTTTAAATGTTTTTATTTATTTTTGAGGCAGAGAGAGACAGAGCGTGAGCAGGGGAGGGCCAGAGAGAGAGGGAGACACAGAATCTGAAGCAGGCTCCAGACTCTGAGCTGTCAGCCCAGAGCCCGACGTGGGGCTCGAACTCACAGACTGTGAGATCATGACCTGAGCTAAAGTCGGACGCCCAACCGACTGAGCCACCCAGGCACCCCCATCTTGGTTGAATTTTAGTAGCTACTGGTTTTTAAGGAATTGTTTCATTTCTTTTAAGTTGTGGCATTTATGAGCATAAAACCATTGTTAGTATTGTCTCAGTCTCCTTTTTAAAGTCTTTGGGATCTACAGTGGTCCTCTCCTGTTCCATTTCTGTTATTGATGGTTTGTATCTTCTCTTTTTATTGTCACTAATGCTAGAAGTTTATACATTTAATTTTTTTCAAAGAATTACTTTATGTTGATTATCTCCATTTCTTTGGTTTTATTAATATCATTTATTTTTGCCCTTTATTATTTCCTTTTTCTTCCTTTGGATTTATGTTCTCTTTCTGTCTCTAATGTTTTTGGAAGCCACAAATTTAGCAGAGTGGTGCCTGTGACAGTAAAAGAGTATCATGAAGAGTTCTTGTGATAGAATTGCTTTGTGTCTTCACTGTGGTGGTTACATGAAATACCCACATGATAACATGTCTTTGAATACAATACACATGGGGGGCGGGGAGGAGAACTGCCTGTAAAACTGCTGAAATCTGAGTAAGATTGTCTTACTGACAATTTCTTGTTTGTGATACTGTGCTGTAGGTCTGCAAGATGGTTCAATTGGGGAAAACTGGGTGAAGAATACAGAGCATTTTTTTGTAAGATTTCTTGAAAGAGCATGTGATTCAACCATCATTCAAAATAGAAAGGTGTAAAAAAAAAAGGATGGCAAAATAAAGATAGTCTCAGCCGTTCAAAAGCTGAGATCATTAATTACCAGTACCTTCTCTACCATTGTAGATTCTAAGGGACATTCTGCTGGCTGAAGTAAACTTATTCTGGATAGAAAAACCAAGCAGGCAAGAATGAATAAAGTTCTCTAATAATGGTTTTTTTAAATGAGTAAATAAAAACACAACTGCTTGTTTAAAGTAGCTATGAATTGTGTGGAATCTGCCATGTGTAGAAGTATAAGAATTAACAATAGCAAAAAACAAAGGTGGAATAGAGAAATAAAGGAAAAAATAAGAGAAGATAACAGGATGCTAGAGTGCACGTTAAACACTTTGGTTAAAAGACAAAAATTGCTATACTGAGGGAACATAGCCATGTGATCAGAAGAAAATCACCTTACTTATGACAACACAAATAGGTTGTAGGATGCATGAAAACACAAACCAAAAGAATATTGATGTGGCTATACTAATATCAAACACTGGGGACTTTCAGGCAAAAAAAATATTGAGAGATAAAGGACATTTCATAATGGTAAAGTGGGTGAAATCAATAGGAATATATAAGAATATAAAATTTGGATGCACTTAATATTAGATCTTCAAAATAGGTAAAGCAAAATTGACAACTATGTGGAGACCTAGGCAAATCAAGAATCACAGTGGATATTTTAACACATCTCTTTGAGTAACTGGTAGAACATGCAGGTAACGAGGCTGGGATATACCAGCTCCCAGGAGTGTGGAAGGAAAGGAATGTGGGAGGAAGGGTAATAAACCAGTAAGAAAATGCCACATCTGTTCTCTCTAGCTGATAGTCAGCATTCTTAGACATATGGCTGGTTACAGTTTTGAAAATTGTCTAGACTATTAGCCATATTTAATGTGACAAGCTTTGTATATTGTAAGGAAAAATTAAACCCTACAGTTAAAAAAAAAAATCTTGCCTGTGCAGTCTCCTTTAGCTATCTTCCTATATTGGCTCACTTACTCTTGAACCTATTATAATTTGCCTTCTACCTTTACTCCCCAGAAATTTTCACGTTCACCTCACTGTATTCTTTATGTTGTTAAGCTCAAAACTTCTTTTTTTTAATTTTTTAATGCAACTAAAGTTGTGAAATCATGTTGGTTTCCGGTGTACAGTGATTTGACAATTCTATACATTTCTCAGCCCTCGCTGTGAAAAGTATATTCACCATACGGCATTATGCCAATCTTATTAAATGTATTCTCTCTGCTGGACTGTACATCTCCATGACTTAATGATTTTATAACTAGAAGTTTGAGTCTCTTAATTCCCTTCATCTATTTTGCCCATCTCCTTCCCCCTTCCCTCTGACAACCTTCAGTTCATTCTGTGTGTGTCTGAGGACTGTTGCTGTGTGTGTTCATTTAGTTTCTTAGATTCCATATATAAATGAAATCATAGGGTATTTGCCTTTCTGTGTTTGACTTATTTCATTTAGCCTAATACCCTCTACGTCTGTCCTTGCTGTCAAAAATGTCAAGGCCTTACCTTTTTTTATGGCTAATACTCCATTGCGTTTGTATGTGTGTGTACATGTATTTATATAGAGAAAGTACTTAAACACCTCAACACCAAAAAAAATACTTCAAGTAAAATGTAGGCAGAGGACTTGAATAGACATTTTTCCAAAGAAGACCTACACAGGTACAACAGGCACATGAAAAGATGCTTAGCACCACTATTCATCAGGTAAATGCAAATCAAAACCTCACTGAGGTATTACCTCACAACACTCAGAATGGGCTAGTATCAAAAGGATAAGAAATAAATGTTGGAGAGGTTGTGGAGAAAAGGGAACCCTCCTGTACTGTTGGTGAAAATGTAAATTGGTAAAAAAAAAAAATACTGAGGAAAGCAGTAAGGAGGCTCCTCAAAAAATAGAAATACCATACAGTCCAGTAATTCTACTGGGTATTTACCCAAAGAAAACGAAAACACTATCTCAGAAAGACACATGCACTCCTATGTTCACTGCAGCATTATTTACAGTACTCGGGGTATGGAAGTAAACCCAGAACTTTTTAGTTGTCATCTTACTTCATCTCTCAGTCATATTTGACAAAGGTGACAATTGCTTCTTGCTTTCAGCTCTCTACCCTCTTAACTTTTAGAATTCCACACTCTATTCATTGTTGGGTTTTTCCCTTTATCGCTCAACATTCCTTCTAAATATCCTGGTGGTCTTTCTTTTTCATCCAGTCATTAATTGTTAAGTTCTTCAGAGTGCCATCCTAGGCTCTTGTCTCTATTCCTGACTCATTCCATCTCCACTTGTTTTTTTTTTTTTAATGTATGACTTTCGTTACAATAAAATGCTGGCAAATCTAAAATGTTTATGTTTTCTGAAATTCAGACCCTAATATCTAGGTGTGTCCTCTATGCCTTTGCTTGAATGTCTCCTAAGAATCTCAGGCTCAACGGAAACCATGTTTAAGCCATCATCAACCTGGCTTTTGCAGAAAATACTGCCACCATTCACTCAGTTAATCAAGTTGACAATGTGGGAGTAAATGTTTATTCCTTTATGTCCCCGAATGCTGCTCAGTTTTCAGTCACTCATCTTGTTCTATCAGTTCTCCGTTTTAAACATCTCCGGAATCTCACTGCTTCTGTGTTTTCTGCTAGCTCTTTAGTTAAATCATTTTGCCTGATGTACTGAAATTGCCTCTTAACAAGGTATGTAACTCTAGAATTATTCCCCACCTTATTTTAATCTGTTCTCCCCAGTACTTTCACATTTGTATATCTGATGTACAATCTGATTACTAATGTAAATTAATAATTATTAAATCAATGTAACTTATTTACTTAATTCCTTTCACTGGTTTTCCAATGTCTTTAGGATAAATTCCAGGATCTTTAACACTGCTGACAAGGAATCGCTCATAATCTAAACCCTGCCTATCATTAGACCTTCATCCTGTTCATCATAGTTGTGTCTCTTTTGCATTCACCATTCTCTTGTCATTGTGGAATTTTTTCAGTTTTTGAATGATTTCCTGCCTTGCTGACTCTTCCTATAATACTCTTCACCTTTATCCCTTGACCCATGTAATTGCCACAAATCCTTTAGCTCCATGTTCAAAGAGAATTTTCTTTGATAAAATGTGTTCCTCTATCGTATGCTTCTATAAAATGTTATATGTATGCCTGTAGCTCCCACCCCACTTTTTTTGAGTTATACTTTTGGTTATTTGTCTAGTATCTATCTTTTCCACAAAAACAGAAATTATGAGGATAGTAGTATTCCCAGCACCAGGAAAAATGTCTAGGGGCACCTAGGTGGGTCAGTAGGTTAAGCATCTGACTCTTGCTTTCAGCTCAGGTAATGATCTCATGGTTCTTGGTATTGAGCCCTGTGTCAGGCTCTGCACTGACAGTGTGGAACCTGTTTGGTATTCTCTCTCTCTACCTTTCTCCCGCTCATACACTAGGGCGCACACTCTCTCAATATAAGTAAACATTTAAAAAATGAAAGAAAAAAGTGTCTACAATAAAGTAGGTGCTTAATTAATGTTTGAATGAATTACTGAAATCAATAATTTGACAACAAATACTAACCGAAGTGCTATACATAAAAATGAAGGAAGGCAGGGGAGCCAGGGTGGCTCAGATGGTTAAGCTACCCACTTTGGCTCAAGTCATGATCTCACGAGTCGTGAGATCGAGCTTCTGTCCGGCTCTGTGCTGACAGCTTAGAGCCTGGAGCCTGCTTCCGATTCTGTGTCTAAGTCTCTCTCTGCCCCTCCCCTGTGCAAAAATAAACATTAAAGTAATTTTTTTAAAGTGAAGCAAGGCAAAGAGGAGAATTAAGATCAGGGAGTGTAATTTTAGAGAAGTTTAGAGAGGGATTTCCTTTGAGGTGACCTTGAACAAAGGTCTGGTTAAAGACGAATGAGACTTAGAATATCTCTGAAGGATCAGCTAATGAAAATATCCCAAGGTGGGAATAAGTTTGCAATGTTTAAAGACAAAAAAGGTCAATCAGTGTGATGAGAGAAAAAGAAGCAAATGTGTATGAAGTGGCATGGGAGAAGACAGGAGAAAGAAGTTTGAGGGGCATACTACTCACTGCCTTACAGGCTGTAGTCAGGGCTTTTGTTCCAAGGATCGTGAGAAGCCACTGTAGAGATTTGGATGTGAGACTGTGACATGATCATGTGTGTGTGTGTGTGTGTGTGTGTGTGTGTGTGTGTGTGTGTGTGAGAAACACCTTAATACCTTGGCTCATCTAGACTGGGGAGGGAGACAGTGTTAGATTCAGATAGGAAAATAAGATTTCTTCTTTTCATTGACCCAAGTATAACTTCACTGATGTAATAAATTTTAAAAGTTCAGGGATCTGGGTAAATTTTTTTACCATCTCAACACTTATAGAACAGCATATAAGAGAATTTAATGAGGGAACATGTTTTATTATTTTCAGTCTTACTGTCGCCTGGATGCCGTTGGGTTTTCCTCAGTTATCTTTACCCCAGAATACTCAGAATTTGACATAATACACTTTGTTATAAAACGTGGATAACTTATAAAATAGAGTCCTGTGATATGTAATCATTACATAACAAAGGAACTTTATTTGGAGGTTTTCCATAAGATGGAATTATATAGCAACAAGGTAATATTGATTCATACCTTAGATTTTATGCACCTTACTGATTTGTAACCAGCCTAATAGTTTGTTTATTTTACTAGCTTATATGCTCACAGTAAATAAAATTGTGCATGTGGATAGGACAAAATTGTTCTTTATTACAGGAAAAAAGTCAGTTTCTAGGATGTTCAATGATGGCATGAAGAGCTATAAATTGTAGATGGTAAGGAACATTATTTTTCTGGGCTGCTCAGGATTATTAAATGCCGTCGACTGAATTAGAGAATACACATTTTATTATGGAGTTTGTAGATTGTTAAGAAATGATAGTATATAACTTTTTACTTTTTAACTTAATATGAATGATCTAAGGTCTACTAAGGTTTTTAAACAGTTATCGAAGTATAATTGTTATATAATAAACCATACATGTTTAAAATCTACAACTTGTTAAGTGTTGTTATCTCTAAGCTCCATGAAACCATCAACACAGTCAACATAGTGGACATAACCATTATCTCAGAAATTTCTTCACGACTCTTTGTATCCTCTCCAGTCTGTCCCTCATCCCTCCCTTCACTAGGCAACCACTAATCTGCTCACATCACTATCGGTTCATTGCATTTTCTACAGTTGTATCAGTGAAATCAGGCTGTGTGATGCTTTTGTTGAGCTTCTTTTAATTAGCCTTACTGTTTTGCCCTTCACTCATGTTGTTGCACTTAACAATAGACCAGTCCTTTCCATGACACAGTAGGATTAGATGGTATAGCTATACTTCAATTTCTTCACCTCTTCACATGATGAAAATGTGGGTTGTTGAAAGTTGGGGCCATTGCAAATATGGTCCTTTGAAAATATATATATAACTTTGTTTTAATGGTCATCTGTTTTCATTTCTGTCAGAAAGGAAAGGATGGCTCTTGAAGTATATTTACCTTTTCAAGAAACTGCCAAACTGCGTATGAAAAGGGTTTTTACAGTTTCACATTTGCATTGGTAATGTGTAAGAGTTCCAATTCCTATTCTACAAGTCTTTGTATATCCTTTGTATCTCTCTCATGTTTTTGTTTGTCATAATAATTTCATATCAGACCCTCTCACTAATAATATCTCTCAGCCATTAATCGTTCAAAAGATGTCAGGCATTGTGCTAAAGTGTTTGACGGTCATTCTCTTACTTAAACCTCATAGCAGGAAAGCCGAAGAGTGATAATTATTCTGATGTGGCAGAAGAGTAAACTGAGGATAAGTACCTTGCCCTATAAAACCTTAGTGTTAAGTCCTGGATCAGCATTTTGAACCCAGGTTGTCAGACTTTGGAGACAATGACATTAACTAGTGGGCTGTGTTCTCCCATCCTCTTGACCAGAGCTTGTAGCATGGACCCCTTTGATACCTGCTGAAGCCTAAAGCCCTAACACCTTAAGGCCTTAGACATGTGGCAGAGCCTATCTGAAGTATATTTCAATATACAAAATAACATAATTAAGATTATAACAGAAACCATTTGAATTGAAAGTGTTGTAAATATTTTAAAAGTTAAATAATACTACACATACTTCCTTATTCACACATTAAATAAAACACTATAGTGGTAGACTTAATAATATCCATAATTTCAAGATGAGGATGAATCCAAAAAATATTGCAGGATTTATACAGCATCTCTAAAATGATATGAAAATTAGTGACTTTACTAGGGACCCAAAATTATAGATATTGCTAATGCTACTGTGTTTGTAGTCTATGGACATAAATGAAAATGATGCTACACTTATGTTAGAGGCTGATGAAAATGAAGATGTAATATGTCTCTCATCCATTTTAGCAGACATTTGAATTTTATCCATAGACCATTGGGTCGTAAGTTTAGACATACTGCTCTTGTGCAAAACTCCATGAAAATAGGATCCATATCAGTTTTTATATTCTCCATATGGCCAGTGGTTAGTATGGTGCAGTGCCCGAAACAGGTTCTACTGGATGAGTGATGAATGGAATACAGTTTCCAAAGCGTGCACTGCGCATTAGCATTTAACAATGAATGACACATATGTGCTGTCCTGTCTCAAGAACTAATAGTATACCAGGAAATACAGAAAATGAAATAGTCATGTGACTCTGGTCAAGTTACTCAACTGTTCACAGCCTCAGTTGCCTCCCATATCATTGTGTATAAAACTGTCATCTTCATGGGTTCAGTTTGATGATTGAATGAGAGCATCTGTATAGTAAGTGATAGATGTAAATGGATACACATACATGTGTGTATATGTGTGTATATATGTATGTATGTATATATATGTATATGTGGGTATATGTATGTATATATATATATTTTTTTCTCTTGTGTATGTGAGAACACAGCCTACCACCTTCTGTTGTATAAGCTTTTGCCATTATTATGACGAAGACGAAGTACAAGGTGCTATGAAATTGCATAGCAGGGGAACATAATTTTGTCTAGGGGATGAAACATACCTCACATAGCAAATTACATTTCAAGCTGATAAGTGAAGATTGGATGGAAGGTAGGCAATCACAAGTGAGGGGAGCTTATGGAAAGGGGAAACAAAACAAGCAGTATCTGAGACAGAAGGAGCACAGTGGTTTAGAGGAACAAAAGGAAGTTGGCTGTGGCTGGTACAAAGTGGGAAGGCAAGAGTTGAAGCTGGAGAGGTGATCAGACGCTATGGGCAGAAATGAAACCACCTGATGTTTGTTTATGCTGGTCATAACCGCTAAGGTAGATACGCTAACCGCAAAAGTGATTTTTTTCTAAAAATTATGATTGCAAACCAGCATTCTCACAGTTGTTATGGAATGATGTGTAGATTATTTTGGAGAAACTTTGGTGGGTTCAAAGGGGCTCAGTTTGTTTTCCTGTTTTTTCTCTGGCATTTATAAAGCAAATATGTAAACCCTATACTACCGGTTATTATGTATGTCCTGATATGTAGGGATGATTGGTGTGTGTTACATAAAAATAAAATGGAGTTAGAATAGCTAAAATGTATATATACATACATACACACAGACAGACACCCTTTAGGGAACCACTTGGTCAGAACAGTGACCTTGGCATATATCTCATACATGCTAAATGAACTATTGCTTATACTTTTCTTCATGTAGCTCCCAATAAGCTCTTGACTTTTTTGTGGGGCCGGGGGATGGTTTTTGTTCAGAGCTGAATGCCTGCTAGATGACTGAAAGGGGAAGAAGATTTCCTCAATTCCCCCCTTTATTTTTAGCAGGAAAAAACTTAAATGTGTTTCCTGTTTTGTCATTTGAAACTATAAATATTAATTTACCAAGAAAGGCATACTGACAACTTTTAAATACAATTGCCATCGTCCCTACAGTATTAATTTTAATTAAAGAAAGTACTGATTCATGCATGGGTATCTTGAAAACGCAAACTCCATTCTCCTGAAATGACACTTATTTACTTGGCAAATAAGTTATGTGTGAGCGTCAGCTAATTTAATATCCTACTTTCTAAAGAAAGCTTTTTTTGTAAGTCAGAATATCAAGTGTAAAGTCCACTCTTGGGAGAAACAAACAGAAGCAGTTTAAATGTCTACAATATGCAAAATAAATGTTTTCTTGAAAAACAACTCTTATTAGACAAATTTCCATAGAATCACAGGGGCAAATTCCATTTGAGAAAGTGCATGCTCTATTTTGTAATAAAGCAGAGACATGGAGCTGAGCCCACAGCATCCTCATTTCAAAAAGTACAATCAGAAAAGAGAGTTTTTCCCCTTAAAAGGCTGTGAAGATAAGTGAAAATCAGCCGGAATTCTGTGAATAATATGATGTGTGGCAGAGGAGCTCTCCTCTTGGTATAGTTAAGGAAAGATTTTAATCCAAAGGCTTTGCATCTGTACAGAGGACCGAGTAGATCCTGAAAGAGATTTGCAGATCCGCTGTTTTTTTAGGCAGGAAGAATGCTCGTTAAATGCAGAACGCTGCTCTGGCTCATGTGTTTGCTCCGAGGTGTAGGTTTTGTTCGACTGACGTATCAGATAGTCAGAGTGGTTACCACACCGACGTTGTGGCAGCTGCATAATAAATGACTGAGAGAATCATGTTAGGCATGCCCACCTAACCTAACTTGAATCATGCGAGAGGGGAGCTGTTGGAATTCAAATAGACTTTCTGGTTCCCAGCAGTCGGCAGTAATAGAATGCTTTCAGGAAGATGACAGAATCAGGAGAAAGATGCTGTTTTGCACTATCTTGATTTGTTACAGCAGCCAACTTATTGGCATGATGGAGTGACAGGAAAAACAGCTGGCATGGAAGGTAGGATTATTAAAGCTATTACATCATTATGAATACAATTAGAAGCTGACCATGACAAAGCATATGTTTGAACAAGCAGCTGTTGGTAGCTGGGGTTTGTTGCCGAGCTCTTGAAACTCTGCAAACAGTGTTGCTTTTACAGAAGGGATTTTAACATTTCCTTGTGCTGCGTTAGATTTTGGGGGGGTGTGCTTGCCTCCAATCTCAAGAAAACACTTCTGGGATAGAAATCTGTGTTAGGAGATTTTAGAATAAAGTGTTTTTCAAGAGTCAGGGTTTCTCCAGGTAGATGATGACTGGGGGGGTGGGGGTGGTTGGGGGGAATCTATGGGGAAATCTACCCCGACTCAGTTACCTGCTATTTAGTTACAAGGAATGATTGATCTATTGGCATGTTCAGATATTGACAGAAAAGAGAATGTATAGAATGTTTGGATAGGTTGAAAATTGTTACACTTCGTTCCTGTTTTATAAGGAGTTTGGCTGTCAGTCTTTTCTCCTCATCAGTTTCTAGCTTTTGACATTTATTCAGTCATTCTGCATTCTATAAAGAAAATACATCAATATCTCCTGCAGGGTTTTTCAACAACTCCAGCATCTGTTTCGGCTATTGAACTGTATTCACGTTTTGCCAAGTTGATGTCGACCCAGCTGGTCTATCATTTCTCGCTTGATTACTGCTCTTAATTTCTCTGTATCAGCTTGTTTCAGATAGGGCTTTTTGAAAGCTGTTAATGAAAAATGACAGAAAATGATAAATGAGTGAAAATTGGAGCATTTATTTATTTAATTATGTTGAGACCTTAATGAGTTTTGTCGTATATTCTCCCTTGCCTGCGTACAATTTTTAGCACCCTTGTGCTGTTTTGCAATATTTCTTTCTCATACAGTCAGTGGATTACACTTGTAAGTACTTTTAAACAAATGAAGCATGAGCCTAGACTGTATCTGGCTCCAAAAATAAAGTTTTTGGGAAAAGAGGAACAATTTAAGCTTTTTGTGGAAACTAGGCATTGTTTCCATATTCTATCTTCAGACGCTGTCATGGGGATTTGTCACTGACTATATATCGGACCGAACATATTGAAATAATTTTTATCACCACTAGGGTAACACGAAAATAAAACATTCAAAGCTGTTTTTAACAAGTGATTGTTTAAAACACATGCAAATAATATAGAAATAGATTTTCCTGAGTGTGCAAAGCATGGTTGTTAATTATCTGTATAATACAGAATCTTTCAGCTCTTTGCACAGTCTCTCCAATAACCTGAGTAGCTAAATCATCCAAGTTAATAGGCTATCATGTATGAACATCTAGTATGACGTTTTGATGTGTACGGTATTGCTCATATATGCTGTATCTTTTCTCTAGTAATTGTAATACCTCAGTCAGTGTGGTCAAGGAACACTACTGGCTGTTATGTAACTTTTTCCCCTGAATGTTAGTCCATGTTTTTCAATTACGTATTCCTCTTGGAAAGAGTGACTTAAAACAACATGTATTTACATACTGGTGAATCAATTAGAAACTGATGGGCTAAATATACCACTTGGATTCCTCCAAATTAATTACTAACTTAGGTTTTGAAAAATAGTCCTACATGTAGAGAGTGCTTTTTAACCTTGAAGCATACCTAACTGTTGTTGAATCTATAATTCATAATACATACCTATAGCATGAAAGAAAATAGTTTTCTAGATGTCTAGCTTTAGCAGCAAACACGTTTTAAATAACGTGGTTCAGGCAACCTAATTATTTCCTGTTAATACTTCTGAGTGCTGTATGTGCTTTTGTACAGTCTGTTTCAGTACTTGTTTAATCTTTGGGAAGCTGAAAGACTGGCAGAGATTTTTGCGTCAGGTGACAGAGGGTTATTTCTTAGTTGGTTGACAAAAACCTGTGTCTATACTGTTGCCTAAAATACAGTTCTTTTCTGCCAATTTTATTTTCCAACTTCGTAACCATTTTAAGTGACCATTCAAGTCTGGAAAAACTCTTTGACATTACATATTTTAGTAGGACTCTGCTTTTGTGAATTGTTTCCCTGTGAGAAGAATCCAAGCTTCCTGTTAGCCGCACGCTCCTGTTACCATAGTTACTTAAAAAAGAAGTTTTTCCTTTCAATGAAGATAGTGTAATTTAAATCAGCCACTGGACTCCGCACACTGTGGTTTTTTTGTTGTTAGTTCAGGTTGCTTCGTTTGTGACTGGGAAGTACTCTGGATTCGATTCCACTGATGAATGGAGAGGACAGACACTAGGTGGCACCAGCTGTTGATTATTAATGAAATCTTCAAGGCTTTGGGCCACACACCTGAAGAGCAGGCATACCCTTACTGCCGGATGCCTTTGTAAGAGTTGGAAAGGCTGGCCAGTCTCTCCAGCTCTGAGAGATGATTAGCCTGCACAGTGACAAGACCACGTGAGGTCTGCAAATCCCAGTTGCCTAATTCTCTGTTTTCTGAAGAGGTTTGTTGGGGGTGCGGGGGTGGGGGGGACTGGGCGGAAGAGGAGGAAGAAACATGTAAGATCAGAGTGTGTGAAAAAGAGATGAGACAGGTGAAATTGATTGTAAACATTGAAATATTTTTTTACTATGGAATTCGTTACTTGTACAAATGTCTGTGGGTTTTACCTGATCATCTACACACCTAGATTATTTTCTCCAAGGCGTTCATACTATAAAAACAACTGGAGCAACTACTTGTATCATTTAGTTAAATAATCTAATGGAACATCATTTTTTTTTTAATTCAGTAACGTCCCTTGGTTCTTTTTTAATGGTGGTAAGTGTCCGTTTGAATTGTCCAGTGAAAATGCCCGCTTGTGATTGAGTTACCCACCTTCAGATGAAATGTATCGCTCTTCTTCCCAAAAGAGGTGCAAGGGGAGATGCTATCAGTTAACTATTCCAAAACTCAGAACATACATTTCTGTTCTCTCAGCCACTCGATCTGTGACACTTGTTGTGCCAGCTCTGGCTAACTAATACACCACCTATTCCTTGTTGATCAAATAACTCTTACCATGAAAATGTGTTGAATATTAGTGAAATGCTGTTTCTGCATCCATAAAAGTGACCGTGTGGAAAAATACTCTTCAAAATCTTGTTCCCCAGAAGCTTTCTTTTCCCTCTTATTCTCTAGTCCTCCTGGCATCCAAGTTTTAAGAACGAAAAAGCAAATAAAAACAAACCACATAAGCATGTGTGCACACACCCAGAGACACACACACGTATTTGAGAAAAGAATCAAAACTCTTAAAAAAAAGAGAGTGCCAAGACGGCATTGAAAATTGGTCCTGGAGGTAACAAACTAAAATGAGCAAGAAGGAAAACAGTCCTTAATTAGAGTGGGGATATTAAATACCTCTTCACACTGGAAATTTTTTTTTGGAAAAATAAGAGCAGTAATTTTCTCTCACTGGGAGTAAGTAAGCATTCCTGAGATAGATGGGCTGGTTTAGAATGAGGGGAAAGGTAGTATAGACCGGAATTCCACCAAGGTTCTAGGAAACAGTATGTGATTTGGTTAGTTAGCTTGATTATACTGTGGGATTTATTGAAGATTTTTATGATTTAGTGAAGATGGAGAAATGTTTTCCATTTGATATTTCAGAGAGATTAATTAAATTACTAAATTATTCTGCCTTTGGTGCATTAATTGAATGATTGTAAACCAGGAAGCAGCCTTTCACAAGACTATGATGTAGTTTTATTCATTTGGCTCTATCTGATTTGGACCTAATTTCTCACAGTGTGCTCTGTAATTCTGATATTTGCCCTACTTGGTTTCTGAAATTTTAATACTCAAAACATGAAGGAAGATCAAAATAGTTTAGCTGGAGAGGAGAGCAAATAAATTGAATTAATAGGGTACCAAAGGATTATGACCACCTGGAAAATGCAGAGACCAAATTGATGAATTTTAATAGGAATAAGATCCTGCACTAAGGTTCAAAAATCAAACCAAGTACAGTATGTGAGAGAGTTAAAGCTTAACAATAATTCATTGACTAAGACTTAATGATTTGGTTGGCCTTCATTTCAGTGTCAGTCATAATCTCCTGTAGTATTGGAACAACAACAACAAAAAATCCAGCGATGTTGTTGGATATGTATCCTTTAAGGAAGGGAAGAAACAAGAGGGAACGCATTTTAGTAGGAAGTTTTTGTTGTTGTTTGTTTGTTTGTTTTTGTTTTTGGAGGAACATCATGGTCTCAGGAACTAAAACATTTGGGAGCGTGTTCTTTGAAAAATGTCTGGCTGGTGAAAGGCTCTAGGAGCTACGACATTTGAGGGGCATTGAAGTTACTAGAAGAGGGAGAAAGGTGAAAGATGATTGAATGAACAAGAATAAAGAAAAGGTAAACTTTCTTCAAATATTAAATGGGCCGTGATATGGAAGAAGGATTAGACTCATTTGTACCTCTGTGGTAGAACAAAAAAATGCTCTTCCAGTTAATTGTGTAAGCAGAGAAATGACTGCTCTGTGAAGTATGCTATGTACGCCTGGTTCGAAAGTGTTCATTGCTGGGAGTTGATTTCCTTCACTAAAGAGCAATTGAAGAAGGAGATGTTTTTTTTTTTTTTTTAATTTTTTTTTCAACGTTTATTTATTTTTGGGACAGAGAGAGACAGAGCATGAACGGGGGAGGGGCAGAGAGAGAGGGAGACACAGAATCAGAAACAGGCTCCAGGCTCTGAGCCATCAGCCCAGAGCCTGACACGGGGCTCGAACTCACGGACCGCGAGATCGTGACCTGGCTGAAGTCGGATGCTTAACCGACTGCGCCACCCAGGCGCCCCAGGAGATGTTTGATAGAATACTTAATTTTAAGAATCTGTGTTTATGATCATTTCATGAAAACTATATTCCCCTTTTCCTGTCTTTCTTTCAGTGTCTCTCCTACTCCCCTGGGACCCTCCAGGCTAGGGTCAGCAGAAGATGGCTCCTGTGCCATACCTCCTCCTGTTTGGCCAGCTAGCTAAGAATGGCTTTTACATTTCTAAACGAGTTTTTAGAAGATGAATACTATTTTGTGACATATGAAAATTGCGTGAAATTTCATTTAAGCATCTATTAATAAAGTTTTAGTGGGAGTTAGCCACAACCTATTTGTTGACATATTGTCTAAGGTGGTTTTCATGTTAACATAGCTGTTAGGTAGTTATGACAGAGCCCATATGGGCCACAAAGCCAAAAATATTTACTGCCTGGCCCTTGGTAGCAAAAGTTTGCTGGCCTCATCTCTCAAAGATAAGAGAACTTCCCTTTTTGCTCATTAAGTCGAGTGGTAGAAACAAGCCGGTTCACAATTAAATATCCTCTGAAGACCACAAACAGAATTGCAACCACCTGAAGTAGTACAGTACTACGGGCATTGAAAAGCGATTCAGATACACAGCTCACAAGTTACCGATGGAATCGTTTTGGCTATTGACGTATAGAGAGATTTGCTTTGCTGAGGAATGTTTATTAATGTCAGCCAGAGAAAATTGAAGGTCTCTGCAGTTACTCACATCTGCTTTGCCGGGGCCCGGTGAATTTGCTGAGCTTATCTATTTAGTCAGATTCAGTTATTTTTATTGTTGCTCTTCAGATATTATGTGATTACGGTAGACTTCCTGAAAGTGCCCAAGTCAATGGGAAACAAGGTAAAGTGAGTGGAAATCACTTCCTGCAGGTGTCCTTTCCCTCTTCATAGGTCTGTAAACTGTCTAGGCAGCTTTTGCCTTACAGAATTCTGGACAGGTTGTCATCTTTTAAAAAAGATGAAATTTCTCTTGATCAAATAGGGAAAAGAGAGGATCAAAGAAGAGCAAAGTAAAAGTCTGAGCACTGCAATATACAAGAACAGTTGAGGCCGTTAGAAAGTGATTGATGAGGTATGGTAGAGTTAAAAGTTAGCAGTGAGATATTTAGATTACTCTGAACACGTGTATAAAAGAGAAGGGATTTTTTTTCCCAAATCATACGAGAAACCATCATGAGATGCTAAGCATAGAATTAAAGGGATTCAGGATTTACCACCGTTAAAGGCAACCTCTGTATCTCCATGACCGTGAAACTAGAATCCCTGCATTTCTCCCCAACCCCCCCCCCCCCCCCGGGGCAGGGTATCACTTCTACTCACTGGTAGCACTGGAAATTCCTGTGAAACCCATAGGATTCTTATTTTATTTCCATGAGGATGTTACTGAGCAGCTATCTTGTGATGCCTGTCTCTATGGTAACAGATACAAGGCTTAAGGGTCTGAAGGAAATTCTTCCTATTGGTTTAGGGATATGGAGCGATGAGGGCGGCTCAGCGAGGAAGAGGATAAAGCTCAGGGAAGGCAGAAGAGACAGTTGAGAAAAAACTGTCGCGAGGAAGCTGATTTGTGTGTGAAAACTATTTGATTTCCTCTTTATCTTAGAAGGAAATAGAAACCAACATGTTAAGTGAAAAAAGAAAAGATTCTTAAAAAGTATTGTTTCCATCCATCCAGTCAATTTTACGTAATTGTAGTCACACAAATCTTTTTCTTAGTTGGCTTGCTTTTCGCTTTACAGGAAAAGATTGCTTCGTGCCTGACATTGATAAAAGGAGGACTTCTACCCCTGGCAAATTTAGTTCTAGTTATTGCTATCAAAGATTTTGATATTTTTCTTGATTCCAAGGGTAAGAATATTGAGGTCTGGCTGGCATTCCTCATAAACACTGAGCTTCTCCGGGAATTAGCCAAGTACACGGTCCTTCCAAGATAGTCTTTTTAGGTCTCTTTCTACTAAAGACCAGTGATAGGTAAAACAAGCATATCTTGTTTTGAAAATGGAGCATTTTGCAGAGCGTGTTGGTAAGATTTTGTGTCTTATGTTTTAAGTTAGAATATTAAAAGCAAACAAAAACCCCACAGGTTTAAAAGTAATTGGTTTTCCATTTATTTCACTTTTTCCTTGTCTTTTAGTCTAGGAAATAAGAACTCACTGTGTTTTAGTTGTTTTAGAAAGGAGATAAATTTGACTCTTTCTCTTTGATTTAAAGTATATTTCATGTTGTTATATAACAGAAAGAATTAAAATATTTGTGTAACTTAGAGGTCCTTCAGGAAAACATAAGTCACTGAAGGCAGAGATGGTTATCTGACTGTGTAGCTCTTACACATAGTTCCTACATTAACACAGGTGTTGGTGCTTCATTTATCCTAAAATCTTCATATATGTTAGGGTCAAAGGAAAAAACTAACAAAATAATAGCAAGGAAGCAAATAATCATAACTTGAAGGACAATTTAAATTTTGGGAGTTGGAGATAAATATACTTTGACTTATATTTTATAAATTAACGAATATTATTAGGTCATAGTGCCTTAAAGCTTTAATTGATTTAAGTCTTTTTATTTTTTAACTTGTAAGAAATTTATAGATTATCTGCACAGATAAAACTTTTCACAAGTATAATTCACTCTGTAGATACTGATAAATGTTTTCAGGACTTGGTTCACACTGTCTTAAAATTAAATGAAAAAAAAAAGTAGAGGGGCTCCTGGGTGGCTCAGTCAGTTAAGCGTCCGACTTCAGCTCAGGTCATGATCTCACACTCCGTGATTGGGAGCCCTGCGTCGGGCTCTGTCCTGACCGCTCAGAACCTGGAGCCTGCTTCAGATTCTGTGTGTCTTCCCCTCTCTCTGCCCCTCCCCTGCTCATGGTCAGTCTCTGTCTCAAAAATAAATAAAAACATTAAAAATTTTTCAAAAAAAAAATAAAGTTAGCTATAAAGGTGCAGTACCTTTTTTGATAATTTTGGAAAATAAATATTTTGAAAAAGACCCTTGTTTAAAAATCTATACAGTTGGAACCATAAACAGTCATTGCAGTACACATTGAAGTTTCTAAATAAAGCCAGGCTACTTGAAATATTACACAGATACACTGCTTTTGGAACCGTGGCTTTAATTTGAAATTTAAGACATTCCCAGGGCATGTCTGGCATGACTGGCCTCCGGAAAACTAATTTTGGTGGATTTTGGGCTTACAGAGTCCAAAGTACACTGCAGGGAATACACAAATGGGTAAAAAGAGTGGGCAAAAGGACTGTAGAAACTAAAGAGAAAAAGATACTCTTCTGGACAAAGGTTTCCACAGGAAGTGGGGAATGGCTGAACTTCAAGGTTGGATAGTGCACAAAGATGCATCAGTATCCATATACACTAGAAGGCAAATGGTGCCTATCAGAGTTCCCAAATAATATTGTCATTCCTGGCAATCTGGAGACAAATACAAAGAACAAAGAAGAAAAAGTAGGTAAAATCAACTTACCCTCCTCAATCTGCTCTGCTCATGGCATTGTTAACAATTGATGGTCATGCTCCCAGGATAAAACATAAGGACATCATCAGTATTCTCTTTTTGTTTAATGGAAGTATAGTTGACATCTATTAGTTCCAGGTGTACAGCATAGTGATTCAACAATGAAATACATTACAAAATGCTCCCCCACAATGAGTGTAGCTACCATCTGAAGGACCATCATCTTCTGAGTTTACTAGCACACATGTCTGTTCTATGTACTATGGGTGGAATTACGCATTACAGCACCAATTAAGCTGGGTTATGGAAAGTGACGTTACTGTTAATGGGGGATTTGATGGGTTTTAGGCAAGTACTAGGACTTCATTTATGTTCTGTAACAAGTACAGTAAATAGATTGAATCAAAGGCTGGCCATCATCGAAATGATACTGCAGTGAGTAGGAATCTCAGGTTCATCTCCCTTTGCCTGCTGACCCATTCATGGACTGGCTCTGGGGACTGTGGTGGTGAGAAGCAGAGCCCATTTCTCCATGATTAGAGGCCACTGACTGAAGTGACATGTATCTGTTCCTTTCCATTTCCATTCATCCAACAAATAATTATTAATAAATTCTGTCAGGTTCTGTGCTATGGCAAGATGTCTAGGAAATGGTCCCTGAGGAGTTTAGAGATGAATGTGCTTTATGTGGATGAGGACAGAAAAAAATATCTGTACTGACAGTTTACCAGAGGGCAGCAGCAGCTGGGACTCCACACAGGAAAGCCAGCTTCGGAATGAGCTCTAGAGGCTTCCATGGTTCCTCATCTGAGTGATAGAGAACTGGCAAGTCCATCAAAGACCAAAATGATAGCTTGAAGGGAAAGAGCAGAAATTCAGTGAAGAAGGGTTAGTAATTCAAAGTAAAAGGTGAAGTAACGTAAAGTTCCGTTCAAAATAAGGAGGAGCATGCCTACCAGCTATTGCCCATCTTCACTGAAATCAGATCTAAAAGGTAGAGCTTTTACAGTGTTGTAAAAGTCAGTTGCAGATGATGAGATTGTGCCTTTTTAAACGTATGTGTGTGTGGCTGTGCAAAGTTTCTCTCAGGAGGTTTAAAACAGAAACCCAATTATTTCTGTTAGTAGGCCATGTACATGGAGACTCTTTCCTTTGCTCCCTTTGGAGAAATAATCATATTGTCTTAGCTCACTGTATATGCATCTTTAATCAGAAGCTACCTGAAAATATTTCACCTATGCTTAAATTAATCACAGAATTAGATCTCAGAGATGGCACAGAAAGGCCCTTTACACAGGATGACGTTTTATATATGATAGGCCTAGTACTGTGTAGACCTGTAACATGAGATAGTGTTAAATCTTGAAGCTTTCATCCAACTTCAACAGCATCCAGTTTAAATGGTACTCACCCTCATTCTTGACTCCTAGGAACTTAAAAATACGTGTTTACATTAGAATTTGGAATAAAAGAGAAGGATATTTTCTGAATGAATAGAAAGTCTTTTCTCCATCCTCCCTCTTCATGATTCTTTCCTTGTATGCCTCTTCCCTCTTTATACGTGTGTGTGTACGTGTGCATGCATGCATGTGTGCCCATCACTATGTGTTTCTGACTCTCTGGTATATAGGCTAACCATAAGAACAATGTCCTCCCAGCATTCTTTATTGAACAAATTTTCCTTTATAGGTGAAAACAGTTCTGTGTGGCTTGGTTTTACAACCTTTTTCATTGAAATACAACAAAGAAGTGCACAAATCAGTAAGTGTACAGGTTAATGAATTTTTCACAGAGAACATTCCAGTGATTACTCACAGTGAGAAAATTATTACCAGCATCCTCAAACCTCAATCTTAACCCTTCCCACTCAATGCTTGCCCACTGAAAAACATCATGCTGACTTCTAACACACCATAGATAGGCCATTTCTAAAATGTATATTATTGGGTATATGTAGTATGTCCTCTATTGTGTCGTCTTTTTCTCATCATTATGTTTGTGAGATCCATCTCTTATGTTGCTTGCAGTTGTGGTGCATTTTCAGGGTTGTGTACTATGGCATCACATGAATATGCTAAATTTCGCTTGCTCCATTTACTGTTGGTGGCCGTGTGGGTTGATTGCATGTGGGGCCTCTAAAAATAATGCTACTCTGAACATCCAGAAGTGAAATTGGGTCACTGAAAAGCCAAGTGTCTGCCTTTAGTTGATAATGCTATGTAGTCTTTTACATAAATGTTTATTTGTTTTTGAGAGAGAGAGTGAGCAGGTGGAGGAGGAGCAGAGAAAGAGGGAGACGACACGATCTGAGGTGACCTCTGTGCTGACAGCAGAGTGCACAAATCAGGGCTCGAACTCATGATCATGAGATCATGACCTGAGCCTAAGTCAGATGCTTAAAAGACTGAGCTACCCAGGTGCCCCATAGGTAGTTTTTTTTAAACATGGATAAACAGTTTTATTAACTAGCCATCGGCATATGAAAGGTTTGGAGTTTCAGTATCTTTTTGTCATTTTAAATATTTATTTTGTTTTATTTTATTTTATTGTATTGTATTGTATTGTATTGTATTGTATTGTATTTTTGAGGAGAGGGAGAGGGAGAGAGAAAATCCCAGGAGAGCATGACCTGAGCTGAAATCAAGAGTCTGATGCTTAACTAACTGGGCCACCCAGGTGGCCCTCATTGTCATTTATTGTTCTAATGAGTAATGAATTGGAAGAGTCCTTTGAAGTGTTTGTTGGTCATGTGGATGTTATCTTTAGTATAGAGACTGTTCTCGTCTCATCCTTAATTTTCTAATGAGGTGTCTTGTATTTTTTATTGATGTAGTTTTTAAATCCCAGAGACCCTTAAAGAATACTTAGTCCAATGAAATAAAATTAAAAAAAAAAAGAATACTTAGTCCAGTGTCTTAATTTGACAGATGAGGAAACTGGGACCTGTAGAGTTACGGACAGTTGCTTAAAACTTCTAGTTTGTAGTAAGACCAGAAACAGAAGTCTTGGAACACTGAAGTGTGACTTTGTCTTTTAAACCATGTAGAGCCTTTAAGTTCCTTCTGCTATGCTGACTTGAGCTCCTTGTCTGTCTAGAAAGGCCAAGCAATGTATGATAGAGTTATTTTAACAGCAAGTACAGTGAGGTATGATTCATCTCTTTGATTTTCCAAACAGAAATGTCCCCACATAACCAACTGTTGTATAGCATGGCCATGCAAAATTTAAACCTCTATTTCTTTTTGGTGTCGGGTTTTATTTTTCCTCTTTCATATCTTTATTATTGCTTTCAGCTTGTTCTCATATTTATTGTTGTTACTTCCGTCTACTCATTCCACATTTGCTTCAAATTCAACAAAGTCCCATTTTTCCATGGTGAATTAATAAGAACATTTTCTAATATTCTTTCAAATGTTGGCTGCAAAACATCATTGCTAAGGTAATAATACCTAATGTATATGGGAAAAAATTATATTCCGGAGGCAGTACTCGGTACTTGTCATTCATTATATTAGATAGTATGTTGAACACCCCAGACATAGGTTTTATCATCACCATATTAGTGATCTAGAAAGTGAGCCTTAGTGACTTGAAACTACTTGTAAGACAGCTGGAAATGGAACCAAATTCATCAAATTTCGAACATCACGCTCTTTGAATGATTACACTGTACATGCTTGGAAGGAAACGAATAGAACAAGAAAGATTTGGGGCACTATCTGCTTTGACTGCTTCTGCAGTAGGTCTTAGGGATGTTCCCAGTCTTGTAATCTCATTGAATACTTTCTTTTTTGTGTTCTTTTTCAAAGTGGTAATCAGAGCAGTCTCATTTTTAGTGTTGAGTTTAATCCTTTTAGTAACTGAACTGAACTCTTGATAACGAAACAACCTAAATATGGATAGGTAAGTTCACATCCGCTGACTATATTTTAGCTGAATTTTCTTGCAGTAAGAGGCCAGCCCTGTATTAAGACTCTTCATTTTCAGGTCATTGGAGCAATTGATTCTGGGTTCTTATTATTTCTCACCTAGATTTTAATTCCAACTATTTCTTGTTCCTATTTATGGAGAAATCACACATTCTGGTGCCTCCATCTAGAAATCAGAATCTGCATGAGGTATCTAGCATGTTATTTTTCTCTTGTATGAGAGAAGCACATTGAAACAATAATGTTACAGTTGCTTCGCTGTTTCTGAACAAGTAGGCATGGCTTTACACTGAGGATCTGTAATTCATGGGCATTCAGTAGTAGCAGTTTCTTCAATGCAGAGAGCTTTACAATTAACAAAACACGTACTCACATAACAACCCTATGTGATAACTACAGTAATAAGCATTATTTTCTCTTTATTCAGATTCGGGTCTCTTTGTATCTTAAGTTTGTGTTAGTTTTGCTGTCTGTTTTCCATGCCACCCGCAGTCCCTGCCTTAGTTCAAATCTGTGTAGCTCACTTAGAATACCATGATAGCTTCCTAACTTAACCTGTGTGTCATGGGTCTCTCCAGTTGACTCTTCATAGAGGCTGGTAGGTTCCTATTTCTCAAAGCCAAATATAATGTCATTCCCTTGCTTAAATCCACAGGTGGCTCCTGATTACTTTGAGGAATTAATTGAAATAACTTGTAAGGAAGAAAAGGGACTTTACAACTTCTCCCCTGCCTTGTTCTCAGGTTTGATTTTTCACCCACCAATTTGAACGCCTTACCCTAGCCTTAGGAACAGTTCTCTGAACGGAACAGACTTCCCTTCCTCGTGCCTTTGGGTATGTTGACCCCACTTGACACTCAAAAGCAGTTCTGACTCCCACATACTCATTTGTTGCACATCTTAAATTTTCCCAGATTGTGTAGATGGTGCTTCTTCTTCATCTTTGGATGAATCGTGTACTCCTGTGTATACTCACGTAGCATCCTCTTCATACTTGAGTCAACACTTAGCTCAGTTACACTTTTCAGGTTGTTGATTTGTATAGATGATTGATGCCTGAAGATTGTGATTTCTCCTTTCATGCTTTATCATTGGCATGGCATCTGGGGATACAGTGCCTCAAATTTTACTTAGAGCTGGAATGAATGATGTACCCAGAGGGAACCAGATTTGTTTGAATCTATGATAGCATCATGTTTGTGTCATCCTTCTTCACTCCTATGTACTAACCATAGTACCTAAGAGAGTTTCAAGATTTTTCTGGGAAATGGAAATAAGTTGAGGCAAGTTACAGTTTTGGTGTATTTCATGCTGGTGGAAGTTTGCATATTTAGTTATGATAATATATTAGTAACCCTACATATTGAAAATGTATAGAGCACAGTACTTTAAAGCTTTATTTCTTTGTGATTTACACATTCCCTCCCCCTGAGGTCTTCATTCATTCCAATTATCCACTAAGAAAACAATAAAAATAATGTAATTAAAGGTTCAAGTAAAATCACCCACAAGGAAAATGGCAGTGTTTGAGGTAAACCAGTTGGGGCATATTAATGAAGGAAAACACAGTGAATTTATTTGCATTTATTTCCTCCGTTCACCACTCATAGAAAATGGTGGAATTTACCAATGACCCACTTGGGCTCATCTAGCACTATAGTTGTAAATCATTCCTGCCGTTAAAAGTATATATCTGATTGCATTTCCCCACTGAATTTTCTTTAGAAAATGAGACCCACATTCAAGAGGATTTGAGTTTGGAAAGTAGGGGATATACAATGCCAGCAGTAGAAAAGAGGAACTAATGTGTGATTGGTTTATAGCCTAAACCTCAGGTCCACATCTGGACAGGCTGCAGCTGCACAGAGAGTAATAATTCCATGGATGTGTCCAGTGATGTGGGATGTTCACACTCTCCTTCCTCTAATACACACTTGTGTGATAGTAAGGAATTAACGAAGTAGACACATTTAGTTTTTTATGATCTCTGAAATCATCTCTGTGGAGAGAAGAATCTCAGAGATGGGTGGATTGTATAGCAAAGCAGTTCCAAAATGTATCAATTCTTTACAATTCTCTGTGACAGGAAGCCACATGCCAGGAGCTTTGCATATTTAATTATTTATTTTGATGCTTCTCATACAAGTTGTCTTCACCCTTTATCGATATTTATGTACAGTTCTTTTCGTTTGTGGTGGAATTTAGTGGACTGTGTTTAAAAAACACATTGAGGCTGACAGAATTCAGTTGTGCACATTACAGTATTAGGGAATGAAACAATACTTTGTAGAATTGCAGTAACCAAAGAAGATGGTACATTTTACTGTACTGTTCATGAAAATCAAATACTGTGACTACATTTACAAAACACTCTGTGATCACACTTGTTGCATAGTTGACAAATAAACATCGCCCTTGTATACAACAGTGAGTTGGGGGAAAGGTAAGGGAAGATATAACCATAATCTCTCGTGGGAATGCATTCAGAACCTCTGTAAATTAAACAGATGTGTTATAGATGATAGCTTGTTTTCCGTTTTTGAAAAGACACTGCCTTTTGATAATCATTTGTATCCAGATGAATCAAGGGAAAATCTTTACAGCCTTTAATGTGGCAAAGCTAGAGAATAAATGCTGGTCTAAAATATGTGGGGAAAATGAGAGGATTGGTCACGGTGTACGACCAGTGACCTCCATCGCTGTGTCAGTGTGATAGTGTCAGCCAGTATGGGAACTGTCAGTAGTGGATCCAGGTAGAAACCTTTTCCAACTAGATGGTTTTGCTGGTACTTTTAATTGACTGAAGGTGTATCTCATTTTATGAGAAACATTTAAAAAGTAAAATGGAACCTCCTCTGAAGGTTGGGAAAAATTTGTATGCATTAAGGCTCATCCTAATGCAAATGCAATGTAATTAATAATAAACTAGCATTATAATAATTATTAAGTCTGTAAAATTTTTATTTCAAGTACAGTATCGTTTCACCCAAACTGTTTAAAACTGTATTTCATGATTTTGAAAGGAGTTAAAGTGACATGCTTCTAACAATGCTTCCAAAATTACTAGATGCCTGTAACAGATGGCCTTGATGCCTTCCCCTCTATTCTGGGAAACCACCATTCCCCCATAGACTTCCCAACTCGTATTACAATCTGATTCTTTGTCTCATGGTTTCCACTTGCTTTGAAGCTACCTAAAAGTTTCCTGGAGGTAAGATCATTTGGGATGGCCCATAGTGCATAACTGGTGAGAGGCAAGTTTTCCACCTTTCTTACCTGTCAGGTGAGACAATTCTGTTTTCTAGACAACTCTGTCTCCAAGTGAAATTCAGCCTTGGTTGATCACAGTGGCAACAAGTTTGTCAACTTACACTGTGCTGCCTTCAGTTTCTTGTCACTCACTTCTTTACTGTGCTTCCTGGGATCACCTCTGAAATAACTTATGTGCATTCAAGTCCTCTTCTTAGGGTCCACTTCTGGAAACATCCAAACCAAGAGAGCATATTATCAGTAGTTTGACCTCTGATTGAATTTTTCATTCATTTTTATCAAATAAGTGAATTTGGGAGAATAATAAGGGCAGTTATCAAAAGAGGCATTGGTTTGGGAGTTAAGGAGCCTTAGAAGTAACACGTTTTGCCACTTGTCATTGGGAAGTAGTCATTACTGTTCTGGGCCTTGTCTTTTCATCTCAAAAATGGAAGCATTCGATTATATGTGGTTAAAGGAAATAATTAATGGAAAGGATAAAAAACTACTAACACGCCACATATGGTTGCTTAATAGTAGTTTCCAGGAGTGCTGTGGCAAACTTTCAGAAAGTGTCCAAATTTCGTGGGAAAAGATGTCATTATTTAGTGCCATGTATACCAGCATATATGCAATGGGAATGGAAGCAGATGTTCCATGTTTTACCACCTCTGTAATAGACTAGATGAGACTTAATATTTTTTTTTAATTTTTTTTAACGTTTATTTTTGAGACAGAGAGAGACAAAGCGTGAACGGGGGAGGGTCAGAGAGAGGGAGACACAGAATCTGAAACAGGCTCCAGGCTCTGAGTTGTCAGCCCAGAGCCCGGTGTGGGCGGGGCTCGAACTCATGGACCGAGAGATCATGACCTGAGCCGAAGTCGGCTGCTTAACCGAAGTCGGCTGCTTAACCGACTGAGCCACCCAGGCGCCCCAAGACTTAATATTTTTTAATAGGCAGATCATAGTCTCGAAAAGAACTCTTCTCTGGAAATCCAACCAAAAATTGAGTTTAAAAGATAGGCATTCTAGATGAAATGTGAAAAGGGAAATGACTCAATGCTCACCTACTTCCACTAACACCTTCTAGGCATAGCGGTCCTACCCTTAGAACTTGAAACAAGCTACTATACTAGATAATATCTGTGACTTCTTCCAACTCTATCAGGGTAGAAAATAGTTTCTTTACCTATTTAACTAAACCTGGAAACAGCTAAGAGGTAGCTTTAAACTGGTAATACTTGACTAAACCAAGCAAGACTGAGTACAGAAATTTATCCAACAGCACAAATGATGCTGGATAGTGCTGACAAAGATAGGATGTTTGAGACGAAAGTGGGGAAAAAAATTGACGTGGGATAGTACTAAAAGCTAAACTTGTCTTAGAGATTGTAGTCTCAGCACCAAGCCCCATATTGCTCTTGAAAGATTTCTTAAATTCAGCCATCATAGTAACTCTGGACAGATATTGTACAGATATAGCATGGTAGTAGCGATTTACTTTAAATCAATTTATACACTAAATCTACGTTTATTCCTCCTGTTTCCTTAATAAAGCACAGAGATTTCCTTGCTTTTATCTCAAGTACCATTCATTTAATGTTTTTGTTGGGCACATACTACATGGAATGTCTTAGGCTGAGCATTGAGAGCTTTGGAAAGATTAATCAGAGCTGATTTCTGCCCTTGAAGCTAACAGTGATGAGAGGAGAAATGTCACACTCAGAAAACGTAGGACTACTGCAATATATCTCCCTTCCACCCCTTCACCCTCTAACCCTTTGACTCCTCCTCTTATGGCCATGGCCACTAACATCATGGTAAAACAAAAGATAAACAATTTACAAAGGAAATAATTATGTGGTATCATTGGCACATGGTGTCTCTCATGCTGTAAGAATCCGGTCACATCTTTCTTTATTCAAGACTAACTTGAGGGAAAGCTTTTACTGACATTTTGTAAGCAACAAATAATACAGTTCCTACTACTCCTCTGTGTGGCTCTTTTCCTGTGTCTTTACGATATCATGTGAGGTGCTAGAGAGGCTCCTGATGCTGCCATGTACAGTAGCAGATGGTTTTTAATTCCATACTGTATTTGAACTGTCACCCATCCATCAAAAATTGTAATTGACTGTTTGCACATGGAAAGTGGTGAAATACACATTTGTCTTTCTAGTTTATTGTTGACAGAGGGCCTATAACTGACCCTCAGCAATGCTCTATCCTCACCTTAATGGAAGTATTACAGTGTAATTAGCTGGGGAGATTGAAAGGGTGAAAGAAACTGTTAGGAACATACTACCCATTTAGGTCAGCTTGTCAGACTTTAATAGAGGGAAAAGGTTGAAGGTTTTTTTTTTTTTTTAACTGAGTACAGGTCCTATTTTCTTATAATACTTGTCCTCCATATGATTTGCATCTGCTCTTTCTCTGATGTTAGCAAAGATGATGATGAAGGTGATAATGATGATGCTTCCTCATAATGGATAACCATAATAGCAGATAGAAGGTGGTAAATACTAAAAAAAGAATGATAGGTAAATCTCACGCATGTTCAGAGCAAGGTGAGTATGACCCTGAATTTTTCTTTTCTGCCTCTCTAGCCATTTTTAGACACATCCACTGTGTGTATGTATGTGTGTGTGTGTGGGGGGGTGTCTTTCTGTCTGTCTGTCTATGGGCACATACGAAGAGAGCTCAGATCAATGGAATTTTGTCCTATATTCCTACATGCATTATGCTTCTGACTATTCATTATCATTTCCCTTCCTTTTTCTGCTTATATCTGCATTGATAATCTTTTTGATAGTATTCATTGTGAAAAAACCACCGTTGTATAACATAAGTCAAACTAGGATAATGTATTAGGAGTGTTATATGGATAACAGTATTAAGATGAGAATCATTAGTTTGGAAAAAGAGGCCAATTCTCTAATTCTTGAGGAAATACAGTGATCAAGACTGAGGAAGTAAATGTGTAAAAGTCTACCTTTTAAGCTCCTAAAACTATTTTTAAAATCTCTAAGTTTTAAATCATCTCATCAAATACATACACCAACATAAAGTATTTGTTTCAGTAGAATAATTGTGTCCAGACAACCTCATTTCTCTGTATGCAAGTTTCCTTAATTCATCTAATCACATGTATACTAATCATTTCATTCATCCATCTCTCCATATATATATATAATTAAGATACATGTATAAGTTGAGCCATGTAAAATGGCTATTTGATCATTCTTTTGAAAAAACGTTTTTTAATGTTTATTTATTTTTGAGAGAGAGACAGAATGCAAGTGGGTTAGGGGCAGAGAGAGAGGGAGACAGAGAATCCGAAGCAGGCTCCAGGCTCTGAGCTGTCAGCAGAGAGCCGGACCGGGGGCTCAAACTCACGAACTGTGAGATCGTGACCTGAGCCGAAGTCGGACGCTCACCGACTGAGCCCCCCAGGCACCCCGGCTATTTGATTGTTCTTAACCTGAAGATGGAAACTTCTTTTTTCTCCATTATTAATTTAGCATTTTTAAACATTTTAATTCTGTAGTTAACGTAGAGTGTTACATTCACTTCAGATGTGCAATATACAGATCCAACGATTGTATATGTTACTCAGCACTTGTCAAGATACTCTTAATCCCCTTCACCTATTTCATCTGCCCACCTCCCCTCTAATAATCATCAGCTTGTTCTCTATAGTTAAGACTCTGATTTTTGGTATGTCTCTTTTTTTTTTCCCCTTTATTTGTTTTGTTTCTTAAATTCCACATGCGAGTGGGACCACATGGTATTTGTCTTTCTTTGGCTTATTTAGCTTAGCATTGTACTCTCTAGCTACATCCATGTTGTTGCAAATGGAAAGATTTCGTTTTTTATGGCTGAATAATATTCCATTTATGGCTGAATAATACTCCATTGTATATATACCCCACCTCTTTATCCGTTCATCTATGAGTGGACACTTGGGCTGGTTCCAAAATAATGCTGCCATAAAATAAGGGTCCATATATCCTTTTTGAATTAGTGTTTTTGTTACATTTTTTAATGTTTCATTATTTTTGAGAGAGCAGGAGAGCACCCTCACACGAGCCAGGGAAGGGCAGAGAGCGAGTGAGGGAGACAGAGGACCCCGAAGCAGGCTCCATGCTCACAGTAGAGAGCCCACTGCTGGGCTCGAACCCATGAACCGTGATATCATGACACAAGCCAAAGTCGGACGCTTAACCAACTGAGACACCAAGGCACCCCAGTGTTTTCATATTTTTTGGGTAAATATCCAGTGGTATAATTACTGGATTACAGAGTAGTTCTGTTTTTAATTTTTTTAAGAACCTCCATACTGTTTACCAAGTGGCTGTATCCATTTACATTCCCACCAACAGTGCATGAGTGTTCCTTATTCTCTACATCCTTGCCAATACTTGTTTCTTGTATTCTTGATACTAGACATTTTGAGAGATAGGAGGTGATACCTCATTGTAGTTTTAATTTACATCTCCCTGATGATCAGTGATGTTAAGTATCTTTTCATGTGTTTGTGGGCCATCTGCATGTCTTCTTTGGAGAAATGTCTGTTCATGTCTACTGCCCATTTTAAATGGATTATTTGTTGCTTTTGGTGTTGAGTTGTATGAAGTCTTTATATATTTGTGATACTAACCCTTTATGGGATATGTCATTTGCAAATATCTTCCCTCGTTTCATAGTTTGTCTTTTAGTTTTGTTGATAATTTCCTTTGTGTGCAGAAGCTTTTTGTTTTGATGTAGTTCCAGTAGTTAATTTTGTTGTTTCCCTTGCCTCAGGAGGCATATCTAGAAAAATGTTGCTATGTCTGATGTCAGAGAGAAATTGCTACTAGTCCTCTCTTCTAGGATTTTCAAGGTTTCTGGTCTCACAGTTAGGTCTTTAATCCATTTTGAGTTTATTTTTGTGTATGGTGTGAAAAACATAGTCTCCCACTTCCTTCTTTTGCATGTTGCTGTCCAGTTTTCTCAACACCAATTATTGAGGAGATGGTCTTTTCCCCAGTGTATATTCTATGTCCTTTGTCGAAGATTAATTGATCTCATAATTGGAGGTTTATTTCTGGGCTTTCTAGAAAATGGTAATTTCTTATGATTCTAACCAATAGCTATACTATTAGTGTGCTGATTAAGTCGGGGGTGAGCAGGGCTTGCCCTGGCACCCTATCACTTCAATTAACACAGCAAGGCCAAGATATGTGAAACATAATGAAATTTTAGGAAAAGAGACTGATGATTTTGTAATGTAAAATCTGTATGCTCCTCTACTGAAGTCAGAAAATTGAAAAAGTTGTCTTCTGTAGCAATCTTAATAATTCCACGTGTTCTTTACACTGTTAGTAATGGAATGGACTGCAAAGAAATAGACAACTGAGGAGTTAACTGTGAGTATCAATTTGTCTATATTTAATCAAATTTACCTAACTCTAAATCAAATAAGTTTGGCTGAAACCAGGCAGACTCCTTTCCTACTGAGACGGTGGACTCTATTAAGTGCTATGTCTGCCTAGACAACATTATGATTAATTTTGCAAATGCCACTTTGTATGCATTTAAATGAACAGAGTAATGGAAGAAAGATTGATATGAAACATAACTCTTAATTTCAGGAGTGAAAACTTTTTTTTCAGTCACCCATTTGTTTGGTATAGTGAAATAGCACATATTTTATTAAATTATAGATGTAAGTTGTTAGAGTGTATCAGAATGTGAATAAATATTACTGCAAGTATTACTTTCTGGGAAAGTTGTTACCCTAAAACATGGCTGTTTTCTAAAATGTAAGAATAGAAATAAAATAAATATAAAATTCTTAATTTATATTATGGAAAAACATTACAATGTTTACAACATGAGAGGATTTTATATATGGTAATATACATTTAATGACTAAAATCTAAAGACTTCCTTTGGCCAGTCTTGTTTTATAGCATAGATTCTGGTAAAAGAGCAGTATTCACACTTTAAGAACGCTTAGAGCTCTTAGTCTCTTCAAATCCGTACCAAGATCTGTTTCTGATTGTGAGGTTTGACCCCACTGGTAAGAAAAACAAAAGTACTTTCACAGTGTATTATTTATCTTCTTTCGTTAGTGCTAAAAGGAAGTTGAAATTTTAAATTTCAAGTAACCTTAAAAGTACTTTAAAACAGTTAGAATTACAATTTCATTTACATTTGTTCCAAAGAAAATTAACTAGGTATAAATCTAACAGTATACATATAGGATCTGTCCCTTGAAAATCACAAAATGTTGTTGAAAGAGGTGAAGATCTAAATAATTTCAGAGTCCTGCCACTTTTGTGACTTAGGAAACTCAGCATGGTAAAGATGTGTCAATTATCCCAAAATTGATCTAGAGATTTAATACTTGACACAGAAAAACAAAGTGGGAGGAGTCCCTCTACTCACTATTAAGCCATACTATGTAGGCACAGTAATCAAGATAGTGTTGGTGTGATAAATACAGATTGATGGAACAGAATAGAGAATCTAGAAATGGACCTAAATATACCCAACTGATCTTTAACATAGATGTAAAAGCCATTCAATGAAGAAAAGTTCTTATTTTCATCTCCGTTAAGAGGACGAGAAAGAAGGCTACAGAATGTGAAAACACATACACAAACCACATATCTGCAAAAAATATTTTTAGCTACAATATAAGAACTCTCAAAATTCAGATTAAAAAATAACACAAAAACTCCAATGAGAAAACGGGCAAAACACATGAATAGACATTGCAGTGGAGAAGATACACAGATGGCAGATAAGCACATAGCAAATGTTTCAACATCATTGCCATTAAGGACATACAGTTTTTAAAATAAAAATGGTGAGGTATTACCTCACATCTATCATAAAGTCTAAAAAATAGTGATCATAGCAATGGTGGCAAGAATGCAGAAAAACTAGATAACTCATGCATCGCTGGTAGGAATACTGAATAGTTACAGCCACTCTGGAAAAGAATGTAATAGTTTTCTACAGAAAACCTGAGCTTAACATATGACCCCGAAATGAAACTCTAGAGCATTTATCCCCGAGAAATGAAAATGTGTGCTCGCATGAAAACCTGTACATGAATGTGCATAGCAACTTCACGCACAGTAGCCCCGAACTGGAAACAAAATTTTGTTCAATGAGTGAATCCTTCAACAAGCTGGTACATCCATCCCATGGAATCCTGCTGAGTAGAGAAAAAAGTCTATATGTAATAACTTGGGTGGATCTCAAGAGAATTAAAATGAACACAAAAAGTTATTCTCCAAAGGTCACATAGCATATTACTCCATTTATATGGCATTCTTAAAGTGACACAGTTGTGGCTAAAGAGTACACACTTGTTGCTGCCAGAGGCTATGGAGGGCAGGTGAGAAGGAGGTGACTGTGGCTGTAAAAGGATCGCAGACGGTTCCTTGTGCTGGATACATTCTGTATCTTCATTGTGGTGGTAGTCATACTGGTCTATAAATGCTATAAAATCACATAGAAATAAATACATGAACACAAAAACACACAGAAGAGTTCAGATTAAAACTGGTGAAATCTGAATAAGGTTGATGGATTTCATCCCTGTTGTTTATTGTGATAGTGTACTACAGATGTTACTGTTGGGGGAAACTGGATGGAGGGTATACTGTTATCTACTATTTCTTAGCATTTCATGTCGGTCTACAGTTAGCTCACAAAGTTTGAACAGTGATGAAAATAGTGAGGGAGGGAAGTATGTGGAAAGGGAGAGAGAATGAGAGAGAAAGTAAATATACAGTGTTGAGTTGGAGTACTAGTTGCAATAATATGACTATTATTATGCCTCTGCAGGTAACTTTATCCTTAAATTGATTCCCCCACGGAATGTATCAGGCTTAGACATAGAAATGAAAGACATTAGTTATCCAGACATGGGAAAGCAATGCTATTTTTTGAAATTACTATTAGAGTCATTGGACAACAGAGATGGGAGGTCAAAAGCAGGTCATGTTCACTGGGATGAAAAAGCAACATGACTTGTATTCATTGGAATAAAAGGATAGGTGACTTTGCCATAGATACAATTTTAAGATGCTGCTATTTTTCTTTCCTCATCACTAATATTTGTGTAAAAGTGAATTGCCGGAAGCTCGGGCACCTGTAAGAAATCTTGTGAAAAAGCATCACTACAGCACCATGACTGGGTTTCTAAATGTGAGAGATGTACTTTTTTGAGAATGTGCAAGATGGCAGAGGACCTATAAATGAGAAAAACCATGAATGGAAACTGGATTGCAAGTCAAGATAGAATTTGGTTGAATTTTTTAAATTATGTAGGTTGAGGTTTCCTTGGAGTCTTTCTAGCCTTTCATAGAGTTACTTCTGTGAAAGTAGCCCAGTGTTTCAGGAGCGCAGTGTTTGGTTTTATTTTAGTTTCCTTCCCCACAAGGTTGTGTAGGGGTGTGTTTGTGTGTGTGCACATGAGTCCATGTGCATAAATGTGTGCATGAATGTGTTTAAGTGTGTGCGTGTGGCCACGTTTATATAGTTTTGATTTTGATAGTGACTGAAATATCTGGTTAGATGATTTTCTTTCTTGGAGCCTCTCCACCAAATTAAAAGGTAATGTTACTGTTGAAGCTCAGAGAAAAAAGATACACGTATCTTGGGATGCCTGGGTGGCTCAGTCCGTTGGGCGTCTGACTTTGGCTTAGGTCATGATCTCGTGTGGTTCGTGGGTTCGAACCCTACATCACGCTCTTTGCTGACAGCTTGGAGCCTGAAGCTTGCTTTGGCTTCTGAGTCTCCCTCTCTCTGCCCCTTGCCTGTTCTCTCTGTCCCTCTCTCTCAAAAGTAAATAAACATTAAAAAATGTCTTAAATATCTTGTTAAATCTTCCTGCTTTGTACACTTCTGATTTCTTGTTTGAAATTGACACGATTAGATACAGTCAGGTGAAGGCAGCCTTAGGAAACCGTGTTATTGTGTCCCTTGATACCATGTTGGTTTCTTGGTCCCAAGTAATTATTACAGAGAGAAAAACATGTGTGTTTTCTTAGCATCCTGAAGTGATGTACACCATTTGGGATTGGTTTTCTATGATCTATGTAGTTCACACAGGATATATTTTCCTGTACCCTTTTCACTTGTCAGTGATATCAGTGGTGGTTATTGGTTAATGCTGTCTTATCCTCCCTTCTTTCCTTGCCATCTATTTGCAGTTATTATGGCCTAGTGATTACTGTTTGTCCTGGAAATACTGGAAACTTTCAAACAGGGGTAACTTCAAGCATGAAATCACAGCTGTAGGACAGATTTGATAAATCATTTCATCCTTTAGAATTAATCCTTGCTTCTGAAATCAAGTACAGTTTAATAAACCTTATGTAATATTTTCTCTTTTTAGATAGTTAAAAAATAATGTTCAAGTTTGATCTGATTTATACAAATGCAAAAGGTTCCTTTTGGAGACACATACATCTCATATCTTGGCATTTCATCTTTTTTCGTTACAATTTACATCAATACTTTTCATGCCTCTAAAGATATTGATATTGGGGATACTTCGTTTTCCAAATAGCTGTTTTGATGTCTCTGGTGGTTAATAGGGCTTTTCATTCTCGCTTATCTCTTGTCCTCAGAGATGAAAGCTGAGTATATTTTTTCATTGGCTGTTGGTAGGCAAAAGTTGATTGCATAGTCTTTCATTGATAACTAACATTAAAATAATATGAAATTGGTTTTTATTTTGTTTTGTTTTTATGTATTTATTTTGAGAGACAGAGAAAGAGAGCATGAGTGCGAGTTGGGGAGGGGAAGAGAGAGAGGAAGAAAGAGAGAATCTTAAGCAGGCTCCATGTTCAATGCAGAGCCCTATGCAGGGCTCTATGTCAGGACCCTGAGATCATGATATGAGCCAGAATCCAGAGTTGGACGCATAACTGACTGAGCCACCCAGGGACCCCGATGTTGTTTATTCTTTTGACTTTTCTTTTGCTTTTTATTTTCGTTCTATATAGAAGAAAGACTAGTTTGTAAAAGTTAGCGTAGGATAAAGCAATTGGTAAATATTTCTAGAGAAAACTTAATCGTGACTCAATAAAGGAATATATTCTTTCACACTCTTTTGATAACATTTCTAAACACTCCTACTCCAGGAAGATGAGGAAGTCATGTGTTATGTAGTGTGGTAGGCCTAATAATGGCCACTTAGGTCTGTGTCCTTACCCTGGGAACCTGTGAATATGTTATCTCATGCGGCTGTCATTGAGTATCCTCAAGACCACTGTCAGGTTCAGTGATTTACTAGGAGGACTCACAGAGTTCATAAAAGCAGTTATACTCATGGTTACAGGTTTTTTAAGGAAAAAGGGTAAAGATTAAAATCAAAGGTAAAAGGTGCATGAAACAGTGTCCAGGGGAGACCAGGCCAGCTCCCAGTTGTCCTCTCCCATTGGAATTATAGGGACAATGCTTAGTTCTCCCAGCAGTGAAGTGTGACAGCACTTCGAAAGTATTGCTGACAAGAATCTACCCATGTCTTGGCTTTCCCGGATTTTGTTGGGGAGGGTAATGTGGGCATGGAATACTCATGGGGATAACTTTAGTTCCTAAGTGTCTAACCTTTCCAGAAGTCACAGTACTAGAGTGTGGCCTAAGGGCCACACTTTAAATCATATTGTTTGCATAAATTGTATTGTGGCCCAAGGCCTGAGGTAAGCAAAGGCACTTTGAGTCAGACAGGATACTACCAAGGCTTGGAGGTTATCTCTCAGAAACCAGTTAAGAGCTAGACCTTTTCCTTGGAATGCATAGAGTTTGAATAACCTAGACATGCTGAGTTAATGTTTGACTACAGAGTTGCAAAGGGGACTTTGCAGATGTGATTGAATTAAGGATCTTGAAATGGAGAGATTATCCGGGACTTTTTGGATGGGCCCAGTAAAATCACCTAGATTCCTAAAAGACTCAGAGGAGGAAATGGGAAAATGAAGAGCAGAGCATTAGGGTGATGTGAAATGTAGATTAGAAGATGCTATGCTGGTTGCTTTGAGGATTGAGGAAGCGAGTCATCAAGCAAAGGAATGCAGGCAGCTTCTAGAAGATAAAAAAGCCAAGGAAATGAATTCCCTTCTATAGCCTCCAGATGGAACACAGCCTTAGTGACACTTGGATTTTAGCCCAGTGTCCAATTTCTGACCTCTAGAACTATATAGGAAAGCCACTAATTTCAAAATAATTTGTTACACGAGTCACTAGAAAATAATACAATAGAATATAAACATTATATATGTGAAAATATTTACATTGCATGTCTTTTTTGAATTTATTTTTGAGAGAGCAAACGCATGGGATGGGGGTGTGCAGAGAGAATATCTGAAGCAGGCTCTGCACTGTTAGTGGAGGGCCCCATGTGGGGCTTGAACCCACAAACTGTGAGATGATGATCTGAGCCGAAGTTGGACGCTTAACCAGTTTAGCCACCCAGGAGCCCCACTACTTGCACATCTTCCCCCCAAGCCAAGGAACACACGCAGAAACACACCAGTGCACCCAGTTACATACACACACACATAAAAAGCACCACATTCAGATCTATTTTCCTCCAGTGACAGCTTACAAATTTGTGACTAGAATACATTGGATTTGACTTGGGATTATGAAATTTGTGGTAAACATCATCAAGGCAGATGGATATCTAGGTTTTTCATTTCATTGATGAACAGGTTTTAGTATACAGGGTGACAGTTGCTATTAAAATTTGGATTTTATACCTACTTCAGAGTAAATTGCACCTACAGTCCATTTGCAATCTCCACGTTCTAGAAATTCAGCTTTCTATTTGCTGCATTTATTATATTATTTTGCATTTTTCTTATATCTACTTTGCTTAACAAGGAGACGCTGAAGTTTTAAGTAGTTCTGTGTGTGACTAAATTAATAATCTAGTTCTTCATTCAGTAACAAAGCTCTTGAAATTATCTTGTATGTTTTTCGTATTCTAGTTACTTGGTAGATTGAACAGTTTTTAAATCCTTGTCTTAAAGTTTCAGTAAAACTTAACAGTATTTCTTAAACATGGTGCTTGATAAAGCCTAAATATTAAAGGCTTGGTATACAATTTGGCCCAGCAGTTAATCTCTGCTCAGATCATACAACAGAGTAATTAGAGAAAGCCAACAACATACCTAAGTCTATAATTTAGTCTTCTGCACAAATAACATAACAAAAAAGAATGAAAAGCAGTAACCATTTGCAACTGAAGATAGTACAGTGTTTTACAAGAAGGGTCTCGTCAAGCAGTACACTGAATGCTTATGCAGGTAATTTCATCATTCACGGACTCTACATTTGTGAGTTTTGTGACTTGGTAAACTTTCTTTATAAACTCTGTATCAGTACTCTTGGCATGTAGACCATCTTTCACAGATAGGAACATGGTATCAAAACATTTGAGTCGCCTGACATGTACACTGCCTTCTGCGGTCAAAGTGACACTCTCCCTTCTTGTTTTAGCTCTCGTATGTGTCCTTTCCACAGTCTGTTCAGTGCCGTCTTTGTCATATTTTTGTGCTTTTTGTCGTTGACTTTGCTGTTAAAATGGCCTCCACACGTGATGGTGAACTGCTATCTTTTGTCCCTAAGTGCGGCAAGGCTATGATGTGGCTTATAGAGGAAATACATGTGTTAGACAAGCTTTGTTCAGACATGAGGTTATGCTTTTGGCTGTGCGTTCGGTGTTAATGAATCAACTATTTATTAAATAAGGTGTCTGTAAATAGAAGTACACATAAAACAAGATTATGTATTGATCGAGTTACAAAAATGTCGTGACCACAGGCTCGTGGGAACCTGCTGCTCTATTTCCCTTAGGATAGGTACTCAGTCCAGTTTCAGCTAATTAGAGGTCTGCACTTCCTTTATAGAACAACTGCGAAAAACAAGAATGACTGTATTTGGTTGTCATTCTTCCTCCCAAGCCACTTGCACCATGTAGCGTCTACACTTGGAACAGTGATGAAAATCCACAGTGACATTCAAATTTCCCAGGTGCGTTAGTTAGCTATTTTGGGGTTTACATTCTAGTTAACTCCCCAGCTGTAGATTATTTACTCTTTTATTTTTTTATTCCATTATTTAAATATTGTACCACTTGAGTCGGGAATGTCATGAAGCTGAAATGACAATTCTCTTGCTTAAATGAATGTCATACAGGTTCTATGAAGAATAAATCCTTTGTTTTGATGGAAAAACATGTTCTTTGTCATCTCAATTTCTCATCATCTTATTTCTCCTCTTAAGTGGTTTTTCTCCTTAATGTTTTTCTTCACTTTGCCTGTTGAAGGTTTTTCTTAGCCATCTGTTTTGCATCTGATTCTTACTACCTTCCTTCTCTTTATATTAATGCTAGCCACCAAAAATGATAAAATCCCTAACCCCTGACTCCCTGCAGCATTTGGCTTGGTACATGGAAAATGTCCTTTGTTCTGTGTTTATCTTTGTACATCTATGTCTTTTCAATGCCCGTGTCTAAAACAGAGCCCTCTGTATAAGAGTGGGTGCCCAGTAACTAGTGGCATTGATAAATTGCAGAACCTTCTATCTCTTTCCAAAAACTGCTTTGAAGACATTCCCTGTGCCATTCAGAAAATTGTGAATACATGCACACACACACACAAATACTTCTTTCTCCCTCTGTGTGTGTGTGTGTCTAGTATGTATATGTATGAAGGTATGTGTTTATATGTGTATATAGGCACATAAAAATACCAAGTGTATGTATATCTATGTGGTAGATAGGTGTGTATGTAAAAAATTTCTATTTGTATATTTGTAAAATTAGAAAGGTTTGTATTGGTGGAATACAAAGCTTTTGTGACCTTTGAATCATTTTGAGCATCAAAGTTCCTTTCATTCCCTGTGTGTCATTCTTCAAAATCACTTCTGCTTTATTTTTTCCACACATGAAGCTGACTGGAAGTCCCACTCCTTGCCATCAGTCTCTGCAAACCCCATGCCAGTTATTGTCAATATTACAGCAGTAAATACATTAGACTGTTTTTAGAACATCTTGAAGCCTTTGAATGAAAATATCAACTAAATTAAAACAACCTAGATTTATGATCTTCATTTTAGACTTTATGTGGTTTACCAGCTTGGATGCAGAGAATGGAATAATCTATTTTTACAGAATTAGAGCATACTTAGGATGCAAAACTTATATGGATAATTTCTTAAATCACTGTGTCTGCTAAGAGAAAAGTCAGGAAATGACTTAATTAAAATGAATAATTTAGATGATACTCTCTGTATTGTAATCCATTTTTAAAGTAGTGAACTTCTCTGGGAAGGAGGAAAATATTTATTTAATCACTGATTCGGTGTTCAGAACATAATAATGGCTGGTAATTTGCATTAGATTATCTACAATCTCCTGGACTGTTGTGGTTACGGCAGGTCACATTTTTTTTATTTAATACGTTAATATAAAATGTTTAGTATTTTGTAATAAGCAATTAAGACTTGTGTATTTATAAAGTCACTTCAACAAAAGTATTATAAAAGCATTAGGTAGCCAAAATAGGCTCCATGCATTTTTAAATACAGTTTACACAGAGTAAATTACTATTCTTGTGAAAATACCTTTCTAATAATACTGTTTTCAAGAAAATGCCAAGATACATCATAAGCTATTTGAAAGGAGACTGAATTATGTGGAAGGTTTTTGTTGTTACTGTAATTGCTACATTTTTGGCTACAAAAAGATACCTTAGTTTCAGTTGTGTTTCCTCAGGGAGAACACACTAATTTTCATTACCTATTCTAAATTTGTTTTAAGATTTTATTGTTAGGTAATCTCTACACCCAATTTGGGACTCGAACTCACAGTCCCAAGACCCAAGAGTTGCACTCTTTCCTGACTGAGCCAGCAGGGCATCTCTACATATTTTAAACTTAAAACATTTTTTTGCTTTTGAGTTCCAGTCATGGATAAGGCCATTAGAGCTGGAATGAATAAAACAAAACATCACACTAAATACTTGCAGACTTTATTGTTGGTTGAAGGAGAAATGGGTGATAGAAATTGAAGGTTTTGTATTTCTTTTCTTTAATTAAAAAAAATTAATGTTTTATTTACTTTTGAGAGAGAGACAGAGACAGAGTGCAAGCTGGGGAGGGGTACAGAGAGAGGGAGACGCAGAAACTAAAGCAGGCTCCAGGCTCTGAGGCGTCAGCACAGAGCCCAATGCGGGGCTCAAACTCAGGAACTGTGAGATCATGACCTGAGCCAAAGTTGGATGCCTAACTGACTGAGCCACCCAGTTGCCCTGGCTTTCTATCTATTTCTATATTATTTGGATTTTTAGTATAATAATTTAAATATCCCATTAATACAAGGTCAATGAGTGACCCATCTACTGGTAGATTTTATACAAACTGTTGCATTTTGTACATCCTTATTATTTTTAAATAAAAAAATAGGCTGTTTCTTACCTATCACTTACCCTGAAATAAGAATTATATCATCGGGACGCCTGGGTGGCTCAGTCAGTTAAGTACCTGACTTCAGCTCAGGTCATGATCTCACAGTATGTGAGTTTCAGCCCCGTGTCGGGCTCTGTGCTGACAGCTCAGACAGAGCCTAGAGCCTGCTTCAGACATGTGTCTCCCTCTCTTTCTGCCTCTCCCCTGCTCATGCTCTCTCTCTCTCACTCTCAAAAATAAATAAACATTTAAAAAATTTACTAAAAAGAATTATATCATCTCTTTGCCAGAAAATGAGTACATATTTTGTATATATATTTTCATGTCTATTATAGACAGATCTATATAGATACTGATGTTTATATTTTACTTTAATATAGACAAATTTCCAGATGTTAAAATGCCTGTATTCTTCTCATTGAATACTGAGAGATTTAAACTGTATACTCATTTATCTTTAGCCGAAGTATATAAAGAAAGGTTTAGATATGTAATGTCTGTTGCTAATATTAACTAGAATCATTGTTTTGAAGTACAGATTTTAGTTCAATAACATAGCACATTACAGCAGACCAAAGTTATTAACTTCAATTGATAAAGAATTATGAATATAATTATAATCCCGTTAATTATTTAAAGACATGAATTATGCAAATGCAGCAGGTATTATTAATCATCTGCAAGAACCAGAACAATTTCCCTAAAAGAACATATAAATATTAAAAAGTCTGACTTGGCTCTCTTATGTACTTATAGAGCTTTAGTGTTCCCTTATGAACAATGTTTGGATTCAGTTCTCCTTTATAAAATGAAAAATGCCCCAAATGCATCACCTCCGAAGTCCAAATCAATGTCATTAGATTTGTCTTCTTGTCTATAAAATGTTGACTGACTGGGTGATTTCACTTGTTTGTTTATATCAAAGATACTTCAAGTCTTTTAAGCTAATACTAGTCTGCAGTGGCTGATGGCCTCCTCACAAATCGCACACTGTATCGATACCCCTGCTGTGAGACTAAACTACATGTAATAGTTTTGTAGCATCTAATCAAGTATTAGAATTTCCAAAATGAACATAACATGAACCTTCCCCCAGTTCTGAGGAACAACAGAGCCTTTCATGGAGTAGTTATGACTAATTTCTGTAAGTATGCTTGCTCACCATTTATAGAAAGGCAATAATGAAAAAAATAGCAAGTAAAGGATTTCCAAATTGGAACCGTTGAAGAGGCACAGTTAGTAAGAGCCTTGAATATCTAGTTCTGTAAACAGATCGTTGTAAATTCTCCTGAAATAAATACTAGACCGTACCTTTAAGGAGCACCTTGTCGAAAAATTTTTAAAGGATTTTAGAAGCAGGGACTCTTGTTGCCTCAGAATACTAGAGTTTAATTGGTGTTTTTCCTTTAAAGCCGGTATTTTCTTTAAAATAGAACTCTTCATAACTGACTCCTAGAAGAATTTTGTCTTTTAAAATCTCAAAACATTTTCAAATACTAAAACATGTACATGCTTGTGATGCGTGGAAAATGCCAAGGTGGCACCAGAACTAGGGTAGGAGTTGGGCGAAGGGCAAAGGGCCAGGTGGGAAGGCAGTGTAGGGGAGCATTGTGCTACTGGGACTGTTGAAATGTTAGCCTTTAGAATACTGTCTGGCATAATGTTCCAGAAATAATGGTTCAGTAAATGTCATAAGTAGCTGACAGTTTATGGAACATTCACAGTAAATTACAGGATGCATCTCATGTTGTTTGGTGGAGGAATCGGAGACATGACTATTTAAACCTGCAGTTTATCCATTTGTTTGCCTAGTAGGACGGTAGGCAAATGTTATTTTGTACTGGCTAATATTTGGACCTGTGTTTCAATTGTGTCCTGCATTTTTACAATTATACTTAAAAATCGGTTGTCCAGATTACTAGAGTTTAGAAAGGATGTCGGGGAAAGAACTTTGAAGTAAATGAGATTCTTAAACTGTAAAAGATTTTTGTTCTTGTCTTTCTTGAATTTCTACCTCTGACTCTTTCTGCCCTGCTGCTAGAGGCTTTGTTCTCTGTGCTGCCTGCTGTCTGTTTGAACCATAAGTATTCAATAGCATTTCTCATCTTGTTCTCTTGCTGAAGACTACCCGTGAGTTACATGTCACACTCTTTCATCTTAGAACATTTTTCTCAAAATTAAAAAAAATATATAATCTACAAGACATTATAACATCTGAATTTTTATTACATGCAAGTGACTATTAGGTGAAAGGCAGAACGAGGATCCACAAATGGAACTTGAATTCTTTGCGTGAAGGGGAAGAGATTTAGTTTGGCCACAAGAAAGAACTGTCTAATATATAACACTTCTACAGTTGGAACGAGCATGCGTTCTGTCCTCCTGTATCATATTTGGCACTGCTGCATTTAAGGATTCATCATCTGGGATCTCTGTGATCCAATCTGCGCTTGACATTTATTTAATAGATACTGTTATTTTAAAGATACTGTCTGAGGCACTTCACAAAAATTATATCAGATGATTTCCATAATAATCCAGTGAACTGAGTAGTAGTATTATCCCATTTTTTCAGTTAACCCAGGCATGGAAAGGATAAGCAACTTGTCCAAAGTAACTAGCTACTCAATGGCACATTCAGACTTAGGCAGTCTGGGACTGTCGTCTGTGCTTTCAATGCCTACTCTTTACCGCTTCTACCCTCAGTATCATAGAGACGGACTCTGCATCCCCATGCTTCGGAGCTACTCAAGACTTGTCATTATTTGCCCCTACTTGCTTCTCTGGCCTCATTTTCCAACATTACACTCATATGCCTTTGATCCAGGTACACGGAGTCTCTCACTTTCCACTTGAACATTGCTGGACATTTCAAATGTCTGTGCTATTTTCCATCCCACCTGTATGTCCCCTGAACATGGGACAGCCCTGCTTCCAGAATTCTCCCTTTGGGTATCCCCAACATAGTTCTCAATCAAGTATGGCTGCTTCTGTAAAACTTTCTGCAAATAGCCGGCCTATTTAGCTACTCCCCATTTTAGGGGAAACTTCAAATGGACAGATCTATTGTGACCATACCGCATATTAGATAATTTCTGTATTTGTCTCCCGTTAGAAACTAGAAGCCCTGTGAGGTCAAAAAGCATATCTTTTTCATTTGTGTACCTTCAGACCTCAGTAAGTAAATGCACTGAAAAAAATTGTCTAAATGAATGGAGCACATGGAGTGTAAAGCAAGTTTCTTAGCATGTTAAGGATTCAAGCAGGAGTTGAATGACCACTCATCACAACTATGGTAAAACAGATTTCTGCATGGGGAGAAAGGTTAAGCTGGATATTTGTGTCTATGGCCTTATTTAGCTTTCTCATCCCAATTCTGTGACATGCTTCATAGCGAAAGAGTGCCAGTCAGAAGTACCTATCCATTGTACGTAGCACAGGCTAGTTGATTATGATCCGCAGGGCCTTGTTCTTAGAAAATGTGTTTGTATTGTAGTCCAAAAAGAGCTACTCTCTCTCTCTTTTTCTCACTAACCTGCCCTTTATATTTTTCAAGTCCACAGAAGCTATGTTTCAGTGCAGACTTCTGCAATTTGCCTCTGTGCACAAACATTCAAGCAGGAGATATTTATCCCCCAGAGATTGCGAATACAGTATTTTTTAAAATTATTGCTAAGATTTCATCATTTTCACCCTAGGAGACAAACTGATGCTCCAAAATGTCACTTAGGAGGCCGATAGCATAGGATTCAACGAAAAGAGAAAATTTTGGATCACATACTTGTAGGAACTTAGAAAAGTATGCAAATGAAGTTCTGATCTTACATTGTTTTGTTTTTGTTTATGTTTTTTGCTACATGATGTATAGATTTTTCTTTTTTTAAGTTTATTTATTTATTTTGAGAGAGAGAGGGTGCACACGAGCACAGGAGGGGCAGATAGGGACAGAGAAAGAATCCCGAGCAGAATCTGTGCTCTCAGTGCAGAGCCTGACAGCAGGGCTCGATCTTAAAAACAGGAGATCACAAACTGATCTGAAAGCAAAAGTCAGACGCTTAGGCTTAACTGACTGAGCCACCCAGCTGTCCCCCCTTTTGTTTTTTAAAGTTTATATGACATATAGATTTTTAATCCATGGAGGGATGATTGTTCCATCTTTAGTGCCCTTTATAAATCTGATATAAAATATTTTATATCGGGGTGCCGGGGTGGCTCAGTTGGTTGAGCGTCCGACTTCTGCTCAGGTCACGATCTCGCGGTCCGCGAGTTCGAGCCCCGCGTCCGGCTCTGTGCTGACAGCTCAGAGCCTGGAGCCTGGTTCGAATTCTGTATCTCCCCTTCTCTCTGCCCCTCCCCCGCTCATGCTCGCTCGCTCGCTCTCTCTCTCTCTCTCTCTCTGTCAAAAATAAATAAAACATTACATTTTTTTTGTAACATTTTGCATCAGTTTTGGATTATGTTACACTAAAATTTATGTATAAGTTAAAAACGCATTATTAGTATTTATAATAAATAATAACAGAAGAATTCACTGATTTAACAGAAACGTGGTTAACACAATTTGAAAAATGCACCGAAAAGACAGGGGACAAAGGACATCAAATCCATTTAAAAAGATAAATATTCACAGACTACAAAAGCATATTAGTTATCTACATAATCCATTTGTAACTCTTCTTATCCCATATTTGGATTATCCAGAAGACAGTGCTAATCCAGATGTCTGTTTGACAGTTGGCATTATTTTATCATTTTAATCTTGCAAGTTGTTAAAGCCATGATTCTGACTTGCAATTTTGGCTTATTTACCACACAATGTAAATGTAAAAATGTAAAAAAAAAAAAACAAACATTCATTGTAGAACAATTGGAGAAAACAAATAGCTCGCCAAAAAAAAGAAACATAAGTGCCTAATAAATATGAACGTATGTTCACACAATTAGTAGAACTACAGCAAGTAGGTGTTTTCTTTTCTTTTCTTTTCTTTTCTTTTCTTTTTTTTTTTTTTCCCTCTGAGATTCGAAATGGTCAATAAAGCAGGGGAGTCCGTGAGGTGGACATGACCTTTCTTGTTGGTGGGATTATAAATCAGTCTAATGGTTTTTGAAAGCAGTTTGCCAATATGCATAAAGAGCATATTTGATCCTTTGACCCAGCAATTTGTCTTCTGAGGCTCTTCCCTAAGAACATGATTAAATAATACAGACAAGGTTGTTCTTTGCCTGTTATTTTTAATAGGAAAAAAAGGAAACAACCAGTGACTGAATTACTCGCAAATAAGGCATCATTTAAATAACTCTTATACATCAAATATTAGGCAATTAAAGTGTTTTCAAGAATATTTAGTAAGATGAATAAATGTTGATCATATAATACCAGTCTGAAAATATTTCCAGTATAGCCAGTATATTTACTCTTCAAAAATATCTGTAGAGAAATTAACATGAAAACCAACAGCATGGATGGAAGTAGAAGGTATTATGCTAAGAAAAATTAGAGAAAGACAAATATGATATGACTTCACTCATATGTGGAATTTATGATACAAAACAGATGAACATAAGGGAAGGGAAGCAAAAATAATATAAAAACCGGGAGGGCGACAAAACATAAGAGACTCTTAAATATAGAAAACAAATTGAGCCTTACTGGAGGCGTTGTGGGTGGGGGGATGGGCTAAATGTGTAAGTGGCATTAAGGAAGACACTTGTTGGGGTGAGCTTGGGGTGTTCTACATAGGGGACAAATCACTTGATTCTATTTCTGAAATCATTATTTCACCATATGCAAACTTGGATGTAAATTACAAAAGGAAAGAAAAGAAAGGGAAAAAGAGGGAAAGCTAGATTTCCAAAATAGTAACACTTAATCTCCAATGTGATAAGATTTGGTATAATATTGATAAGTTATGAAAGTTTTCATATAATAAGAAAAAACCCTTAAGTAATAATTTTTTAATATCCAAAAGGAATAAGAAAGATGCTGTATTTACAGTAAAAAAAAAAAAGATTTCACAAGATCATAGTAGCATTGTGCTTGGTGTATCCTCTTTAGAAAAAAAAAAAAAAACGATACCAACAAATAGACCTGTTCAGTGCTATTTAGAGGAGTACCTACTGCTTTCTGATGAAGGTTGTCAGGGTTCCCAAATGCTACTTCAAGGAGGCTCTTGCAAACCTGAGATGGAATAATGAGTAAGTATGGTTCATAGGGCCTTAGGTAGAAAGTGAATTTTACTACCTGATTTCAATAAGTAATACTAGTTGTAGGGTAAATTCTGCCTCTCCCTAAACCAGATAGATCTACTCAAGTTGATGTTGGGGTTTTGATAATAATGCTTATTTTACCCTCGTGTTTTTCTCCTGCTACCAGATTCTACTTTCGGGTTCACACAGATTCCATAAGGAGAAGGAGCACTTAGATCCTCTTCTGTTATACCCTCTTAGCTGGTCTCTTCACTGTAGGAAAGACATTGTCTCTGAAACTACGAAAATAATGTAGCCAGTCTTATATTTTGGAAATGTTTGATTTTGTACAGTTTCTGCTATGCAGCTATTATGTCCCACCTTCCTTGACTATATTATAGAGGTTTGCAGTGTTAAATAGTAAGTAAAACAGACAGTAATTGTTGCCACATCGTCCTTGAACCTAGACATTTGATAGTTTTAAGTATCCTCGGTCCACACTTAGCCTTGTTTCAAATTTCCCTTATCAGCAAACCAGGAAAACTTCAGTCACAGATGAACCAGACATTTTTACTGGGTCATCTTGGCATAGATGCTCGAGAATTTCGTGCCTTTACTTGTTACATTTTTCTCATTAAAGACAAAGAAATCCAACTTTGGCAAATGATGGCTTCAAAGTAGGAAAGGGTTCTGGGTGTCACTGTTGTGTTTAATCAAATGTTGCATGTGCTAATTTGCATGTACTTTACAATAGTATAAAACACTAGATGGACTAAAATTTAGTTTATTCACCCCCCCAAAAAAAACAGATTGTAGAAGTTTGATTCATCTAGCTGTATTGTCATTATGAAATGGCTGTTTCCATCGGGAATATAGACATAGCATGTAAAACAGGTATCTCTTTTGGCAGAGAAGGTTTTGTTAACCTGTGACCACAGCCAAGCCATTCTCGTTCTCATGATTACTGTTCTCTGTCTCTCTTGAACTCTTTGCAGTTGGTACAGTTTGGGGATTGAGCATAAGTAAAAGAAGTCTGTCTTCTCCTGTAGGATTTGCAACATTCTACTTAGGTGCTACTGCAACTACGCTTCAACAATATCAAAATAAATGGGAAAATGGATAAAACCAAAGCCAAGAAATGTCATTTGGTATTTTAAAAATGTATTCAAAATATTAAGTATAGAAAGGAGATGGAGGAAAAATTAAGTGGAAAATAGCAAGTCTCTGTGAGAAAAGACAATGTTAAATAATCTTCTTGTCAAAATAGCTCTGAAAACATGTTATAGTTACCCATCTAAACTTTCTCATCTGTTACCCCTCCCTGTTCTTAACCTGTCCACCCCCAGGCTTTACCTTTCTTAGATCTTCCATTCTGCGGCTCTTGCGCATAACTTGAAGAATTAGAACAGCTGCCTACCTCCTCTTATCTTACCCTTTAATCTTTCCTCAGAGTCACATTCATGCTCCCTTTGAACAGATCCAAGTTTTTTCCACTGGTTTTTCAAGAAGAAGCTAAAGGAAGAAGGAGTAGGAGATCATGTAGAGCACCTTCTTAGTTAGAGGCTGTGCATGTATGTAAATAGTAGCTCATTTAATCCCTACAACCCATTTAAGGTAGATGGTATCTGTCCCATCTTCCTCAGGAAACAGCTGATCAGATCCAAAATCTTCTGCAAATTGTACACCTGAAATTAATATAATACGGTATCTTAACTATGCTGGAATTAGTATGAAATAGACATCTTCTGCAAAGTCCTGTGGGTACCAAGGCAAAAAGCCAAGGATTTTACCTTGAGAACTTTTGCACTGAGTCTGCCATTTTTCTTTTCTTTCATTCTGGTTTCACTTACAGAGTAACATAATGACTACTTCCTGTAGAATCAACACTTCTAGATTTGGCTTATAAATATTTAATTTATGATTTAAACAAACAAAATATCTTGGAATTTTACTTTTTAAAAAAAAATTTTAATGTTTTATTTATTTTTGAGAGAGTGTGCAAGCACGCGTGGAGGAGGGACAGACAGAAAGGAAGACAGAGAATCCAAAGCAGGCTCCAGGCAGGCTCTGAGCCCCGACTTGGGGTTCAGACTCATGAAATGGGATATCATGACCTGAGCTGAAGTCAGACATTTAACGTATTGAGCCACCTAGGCATCCTGGAAGTTTACATTTATATTAAAAGTTTGATAGAAGTGACATATTCTCGGTACCTAGTAAGAAATGTATTGTGTTGAGTTGTAGCTATCTAATAAGTAAGATATGCTAAGCACTAGATGGTGAGTTCATTAGCGCTTTTGGCAGGTATTCTACCTCTCTTTCCTTCCTGATAGATGGATACATGACCCCACCCACTCAACAGTAGGTCATGTTCTATGACATTCTTGATCAATGGAATGTGAGTGGAAGCAACTGATGTCATTCCTGGACAGATGACCTATGAAGCATTGAAAGCTTTCTTGTATTCTCTTTTCTCTGAGGCCTAATTTCCAACAGTGGTCAAGATGGTGGCTCCTCTCTTCTCCTGAATGTCATAATATGTGGCCATCCCCTGTATAGTGTGTTGGCACATAGCATAACCAAAAACTAAGATACTGAGATTTAGGAAATTGTTGTTTCAACATAGTAGCATAAAGTGACTGATAAACTTGACATCAATGATAATTTCACAACTGAAAGTAAACATGTTTAGGAAATGTTCTCCTGGATTTCAGATTGTACCTGTGGCCCACTTTGGGTGTGAGTGAAACTTAATTTCCAGAAAAGTGGAGAAAACAAAAATTAATTTGAATTTTCTTACTGGTTGTTGAAACTGAAAATGTCTAGCAATAAGGTTGTCTTCCTGAGAAACATTTGTTTTCCACGAGTAAAGATATTCAAGTAAATTTTCACTGACAATTGAGGTATGTGAGACAAAGATAATTTCTGTGGTTCATTCTATCTCCAGCTTTTAGGATAAAATGGAATATAAAATCACAGGGGAAGTATTTACCGGTTTCAGTAATAGAAAGGTAACTTGACAGTAGTGAAGAAGCATGAAAACAATTTTATCTTCAGATGTTTGTTGTTGATTATTAGTTTGCCCTTTTGTAGCTGCTGTGATGACATGTTATAATATTTGAAGTAATATTTTCAAAACTATAATGAGACTTAATCTTTTCATTTCAAAGCATGAACAGGGATTAATAGGACTAATTAACCCAAAAGAAGAATGGCTATTCCTTTTAAGTTAATGTTCTCCTATTTATGGCATTTTTTGAAAAAAAGATAACAAAATTAATGGTGTAAACTAATATGTCCCTGTATATTTCACAATTAGTTATATATTGTGAATTTGGTTTATTTATATAGTGCACATAATAATTCTTAAAACACATCAAACTGCTCATAAAGTAAACATTATTACTTTATCCCACCCATATGCAGAGATGAAAACTGAAGCATAGAGATATCACCCAAAATATACAATGTTCTGATCCCGGGTAGTGTCACTTCAGAACTATTATTCCTAACCATTAAACTATTCAGCCACCCTTTCCAGCATGAAATTGGTAAAACGGTATTTTAAATGTTAAGAAAGCTTAAGTGAATATAAGCTTATGTAAGTTTAGGTTCAATATTTCTCAATGATTAAACTAATTTTTATACCAAATTTTTTTAAAATTCATTTTAAGTTTCATTTATTTTGAGAGAGACGGAGACAGCATGAGTGGGGAAGGGGCAGAGAGAGAGAGGAGAGAGAGAGAGAGAGAATGAAAATGAAAATGAAAATCCCAAGCAGGCTCTCTGCTGTCAGCACAGAGCCCGATGCGGGGCCCGAACTCAGGCATTGCAAGATCATGACCTGAACCGAAACCAAGTATTGAATGCTTCACCAACTGACCCATCCGGTCGCCCCTTTACCAGAATTTTTAAATAGGATCTTAAAAGTATTTCTTTACCTTCTTTTGATGGATAGAGTATGTTCATATATGTTATATTATACCAGCTAATGGGGAATCTTCAATTATTATTGGAAAAACATCATTGGGTCTAACTTTATAATATAGCTATTATATCTTTATAATGTAAATTATATGCCAGAGTATTCAATCTCGAAGACATGCAAAAAAATATAAATTTCCTGTTATCTAAACTGGGTGGTATTTGGAAGTGATGAATCACTGGGATCTATTCCTGAAACCAGTACTGCAGTGAATGTTAACTAACTCGAATTTAAATTAAAAAAAAAAAAAAGGAAAAAAATGTAGTGACAACTGACAGAACAGAACATCTAGTACCTTTTAAACTTCCCATGTTCTATATTCTCCTGTGATAATAAAACTGGAATTCATGGTATGTTTTAAAGGCTTTTTTTTTATGTTTTTGTTTTAATTAACTATATTCTGCAGTGTAACCTAGAAAGACATAAATTCAAAGGTGTAAATAGTCCTGAAGAGGTTTTATGACATTTAACTGATACTTGACAAAAAAGTTTATACATTCTGTTCTGTCTTCTCAGTGTAAGAAGCTCCCCCCCCCCCTTTTTTTTTCCTCAATTTGCTTCATTTGGACGGTGATTTCAAGTAGGAAGACTCAGGACTCACCACAGCATATTAGTTAATAGCCAAGTTAGACCTGAGTTTCAGCATGATTTTTCTTTTACCTTTCTCATTTGTAAGATCCTTCCTGTTTTGTAATGATAGGTCTAATGCACTGGCTAATACTCTTGGCTGACTTAGAATAACCTTGCCCAGTGAGATGCATGTCTCACTTCTGATCTATGAAACTGTAAGATAATAATTTTGTGCTGTTTAAGCCAAAAAAAATAGCTTTGCTCTAATGTAACTTATATGTAACACCTTTCACAGCAGAAGTCATTCCTAAGAGAGATGCCAGTAAGGTTATAAAAGTGAATGAGTGACATGGACAAAAGTTAATGGCAGAATGGACATATAATCTCTTGTGGTTATTGAGATGTTATTTAATTTCTCTAGGTCTGATATGTAAAATGGGGTAATGATACTTGGATATGAGAATTCATACAGAGTTCACTTGGGATGATGAAAATAAATTTTGTAGTATCATATTTGGCCATCAGTAGATTGTCAATAAATTCTAGTTCATCTGTCGTAGATGTCTCTTGTTGCATGGTGTATAAAATTCCATGTCAATTTGTGTAATTTAAGCCCCTTTTTGGTGGTGACTTTGTCACCCATTGTTCTTACTAGCACAGAAAGTGATGGGGAGTAGTCAGTAACTCAGTAAGTGAGTCCAAAAAACTGACTTCGTGACAGTCCTGTGTAGACATCTGTAGATGAGGATCTGTCCATTGTGTGTCACTATAACTCTTGTGGTTATTCTCTGTGCTTGTTTCTCAACTTGTTTAGAACAAGACATTATTGTTACATTGCTTGTAACTACTATTAGTTTTCTTTTGGCACAAACAGAAAACAGGAGATCTGCCCTCTTAACGGTGTTTTAAGTGTACAGCACAGTATTGTCACCTATAAACACAATACTGTACAAATGATCTGTAGAACTTGCTTATTTGAAAACTAATACCTGTTGAACAACATCATCCATTTCCACCTGCCCCCAGCCCCTGGCAACCACAATTCTCTTGTCTGCTTCTATGAGTTAGACTAGCTTAGGTGCCTCATATAAGTGGAATTATGCAGTCTATGTCTCTCTGCAATTGACTTTTTTTTTAATATTTATTTCTGGGAGAGAGAGCACAAGTGGGGCAGGGGCACAGAGACACGGATACACAGAATCTGAAGCAGGCTCCAGGCTCTGAGCTGTCAGCACAGAGCCCGAAGTGGAGCTTGAGCCTACAAACTGTGAGATCATAACCTGAGCCCAAGTTGGACACTCAACCACCTGAGCCACCCAGGCGTCCCTAGGCTCATATCTTTTTAATCCTTGATGTTTAGTAAGTTTCTACAGTGAAAGTTTGTAAGTAGAAACTTCACATATAATTCAAGCATTGACGTTTAGCTTATGCACCAGATATAGTACATACTACTTGAATGATTTCTATGGTATATTGCCAAAGATCATAAAGGTAATCTCCAAGTCACTAAAGTACTTGAGTACCGTTTGATTCCTCTTTTTTTTTCTTGTAATGAAGGTGAAATAATTCTGTTCACCAAAGATTAACTGTATGTTATGTAAAAGACTATCAGTTGTGAAATGAAATTTTTAAATATATCTTCAAAAGTTTTCCTGGTATTACACATTTCACTGTTTAGTATTAAATATATACTTTTTCAAAATAAGTATAATAAAACACCACCTGTAAGTGCCAAGTATAAATGCCAATTTTTTTTTAACCCACCAATGGTGGTTATACAACGTAAGTTTTCTTGATTAAATGTAGGTTAATTGACAAAAAAAAATTCGCTTCGCACAGAAACCTATGCCCCAGCCCCACTTCTTCCTTTCTGCCCGTCATCATAGACTCTCTTGTTGCAGTCGGGAAGACTGAGGGGAGGAGCCTCACACTTTACAAGCCTTCAGAATAAAGAATCCATGGAAAATATAAACATGAATATACTGTACCAAAGCAGTCCTGGAATCAGGTTGTGTGGTGTAAAGTCCCTCTCTCCAGTGACACAATGATAACTGGTGAAGATTATGATGAAACAGACACTTGAAGTCTCTAGAAATTGTCTTAACAGGATACAGCAAATGGAGAAACATTTTTTCCAAGACAGTGTAATCGTTGCAGTGAGAGTTTGACACTTGAGCCCCAATCCACTCACTTCTTTCCTTAGCTCAGTGTGACAGAAGCTTTACCCTGAATGGATGTGGCCATGATAGGTGATTTAGGAATTTGGCTTTTCTCCTACTTGATTCTCGGTCCTTTACCATACCAGCTGCTGCTGTATTATATCACCAACTGCTTACAGCTGTAAAGATGTGGCTGTTTCTGGGGGCACCTAGGTGGCTCAGTAAGCCAAGCGCTTGACTCTTGATTTTGGTTCAGGTCATGATCTCACAGTTCGTGGGATCGAGCCGTATGTTGGGCTCAGCTCTGGCAGTACAGAGCCTAGTGAGATTTTTTTCTCTCCCTGGGTCTCTGCCTTTCCCCCTTTAGAGCACACGTGCCAAAAAAATAAACTTTATAAAAAGAGAGAGAAAGATGTGGTTGTTTCCGTATCTCCTGAGCCAACACTCCTAATGCAGATCCTTCCTCTAATAAGTGAAGGGAGAGAGGCCACAATTATAAAAATGGAAAAGAATCATCTAACAGATGATGATGGCCTACTGGCCTACATGCACAAGATGAAGTTGGACCCCTACTTTGCACCATATAAAAAATTAACTCAAAAGGGACTATAGAACTCAATACAAGCACTAAAACTATAAAAACATTAAGAGATTTGAGTAAAGCTTTCTGACCTTGGAATAGTCAATAATATTTAAGTCTGAACCAAAAGTACAGATGTCAAACGAAAAAATAAATCTGTATTTCAAAATCAGAAAAAGATGTGCGGTCACACATATGATAAGGAATTAGTATCCAGAGTGTTTATAAACAGTCTCAACACAATTGTAAAAGTTACATAACTGAGTTCTTAAATGGGCAAAGGTTTTGGATAGACATGTCCCTATGTCCCTAAAGAAGTTTTATGAAGATCTATAGTTGTCGAGAAAACACATACAAAGATGTTCCACGTCATTTGCTACTTGGGAACGTTCGCAAATCAAAACCACCATGAGATACCCCTTCACATTCCCTCAGATGGCTTTAAGAACTGTAACAAAAAATAACAGGCGTTGGCAAACATGTGGAGAAATTTGAATCCTTGTATGCTTGTTTCAAGTTTTTATTTAAATTCCATTTAGTTCATATATAATATATTTCGGGATTATAGTGTGTTGATTCATGTATTTATAACACCGAGTGCTCATCCCAGCAAGTGCCCTCCTTAGTGCCCATCACCCTTATGGCAGTGTGAAATGGTTCTGTTACTTCTGAAAACAGTTGGGCAGTTTCTCTAAATTATAAACACAAAGTTACCATATAACCCAGTGATTCTACTCCTATGTTAGGCCTAGGACAAATGAAAATAATACCACCATATGAAAACTTGTATGCTTGGACATAAATAATCGCCGGAAGGAAGAAACTCAAATATCAGTTAAGTGAAGAGTGGATAAACAAAATGTACTATATTGACTAAATAGAGTATTATTCAGCAATATAAAGAACAGGTAATACATACTACAGCATGGGTGAACTTTGGAAATGTGCTAACTGAAAGAAGCCAGTCACAAAAGACCATGTAATAAATGATGCCATTTATGAAATGTCGACAATGGGCAAATCTGTCAAGATAGAATATAGATTTGTGGTTGCCTATGGATGAGAGCATGTGGGTGGAGGAAAAATTGGGAGTGACTGCTAATGGTATAGGATTTCTTTGGAGGATAACAAAAATGTTTTAAATAAAACTGTGAAAGTTGTACAACTGTGTGAATATGCCAGAAAGGAAAAAAAAAAAAAAAAAACCTTGACATACACTTTAAGTGGATGAATTTTGTGGTTTATGACTTAGCTTTTCATAAAGCTATTTTTAAAAATATAACAACTTGGAAAAACTGACATGGGAAAAATCCCAAGCAAGCCCAGGAAGGGATCCAAGTTTTGCTTCCCCCCAAAACTTCCTCCTATGTGCTGTCTCGGTATTTTCACCTCACGTCTTGTGGTGTGTTAACTGTCTCCCAAGTGCATGCTATATAATACATTTATCTCCCTGCTAACATATGGATGTATCAGTGTCTCCACATTCATGTGAAAAATTTTGGCACATATCTATCTTCAGGACACATACTTGATATCAGCTATGCTGTGAATTCTTGGTTTTGGATGGAAGAGGGGAAACATATTAAATGTTTAACCCAAAGGCAGAAGTATGGAAGGGGCTTTAATTTATAACTTATAGGCAGTAGGCATCTGAGGCATCTTCACTGTAAGAAAACTGTTACAGAATATTGTCTATCCATTCAACCATGAGTAAATGAAGCAAGGATCACCAGTTTCACCCCCAAGATGTGTCCTGTTATACAGAAATAGAACCACTGAGTTTTAGTCGGGCCCTTAGTTTCCAAGATAACGTGTATTTCTTACTCCCCGTTGTAGCTAGGTATGATTGTATGACCTTGTGCTGACAATTGGGCCATAATAAGAATTAATGTGTGAAAGTTCTGGGAAGACAAATCATGACCTTTTTTCGTTGGTCTTCCTCATTCTTATTCTTCTTCACTGCTATTTGGAATGGAAATAGGATGGCTGATGCAGCCATTTGGACTACAAAAGGAACTTACATGTTGAAGAAGACAAATTAATAATACAAATTTTCTGTGTCCTTGATGATCAGGGGGCCACTGTACTCACTCTCAAATGTGTCTTTTTATTTGAAAGACAAAAAATTTCCACTGTTCTGAGCATCCATTATTTTCATTTTTCTGTCACTTGGGGCCAAACTCTAATCCCACTAAATACCAGAAAGCATCACTGGTAACCTGCTGTGGGCGGTTAAAAAGTATTCTGTTAGTCACTGGGAAGTCTGGAGTGAAAAAGAGACACAATGCTTTGTTTCACAGAACTTACATTCTAGTGGAGTAAGATAGACAATAAATACATTTTTTAAAGAATATGATTATGAATTATAATCATAAAACTGATAGAGTGTGAATCTGAATTTTAGTAATTCTTCATAATTAAAAGGGAAGGGATGGTCTATATGATGCAGTAATATTTGAGCTGATACCTGAGCTAATAATAAGCAGATCAGTATATATGATGATCTGGGTCAAAGAGCTGCCGACAGAAGAGCAGGAAGCACCAAGGAAGAACAAACTTGACTTGCTCAAGAAATAGAAAAATACGGCTTGTGTGGTTAAGAGTAGAGAGAACAGAAAAAGCAGCAGTGGAAGATCATGTTAGACAGTAGTGTGGGAGCCAGATCAAACAGGGTTCAATACTCAATGGATGAAAACAAAACAAAAAACACTTAAGAATTTTGTCGTGGCATCTTTTCTTTCTCTACTCCCCCCTTTTATTTTTCCCACCCTTTTCCCTTTATCTTTTCCTTCCTCTTTTCTTTCTTCGTTCGACAGTATGGTCCAGTATTTCCACAACCCAAAACCCAAAACTCTTATTTTACTGTGTTAGGTGTACATTTTATATATTTAATTGTGGCTGAAGGGCTAGCCTAGAGGATTTTCCCCTAGTAATAATTTGCATTACAGATGTCAAAGAGTAACTTTCTTCAGGATAAATATGTTTGATTGATTTCAGCATAGATTTTACCTACACTACTATTTTAAAATAGTTTTGAGGTTCCAACAAACAGATGATAGAGTTGAGAGGAATCTGCATCTTATGTTGGTAGTTAATGTAATTTCATTGACATAGAGCCCTGTGAGAAAGGATTTCAAAGTGGAGTCTTGATTCGCTTGTTTGATGGGTGAGTAGAAAAGAACAGCAAGTTGACAAAAACCCCTAAGATTGTTATAGAGGTTTGGGTAGGGAGCTGAGAACAAACCCACAGTGATCACTTATTCCAGTATTGGCAAGGATAGAAATTTCCATGCACTGCTGGTGGGAGAATAAGTAAATTCTTATAAATGTATCAGAGATTACATTTATAGGCAATATGAATTAAATTTTAAAATGGACACGTATCTTAAACTTGCATGGATGTATCCGTGGGCTACATCCTAAATATTCCCTGATAAAAGTATTGTTAAATAAGTTATGGTAGAGGGGCACCTGGGTGGCTCAGTCGGTTAAGTGTCCACCGGGTGATTTCAGCTCAGGTCACGGTCTCATGGTTCGTAGGATTGATCCCCGCATCAGGCTCTGCACTAATAGTGCAGAACATTCTTGGGATTTTATCTCTCTGTCTTACTCTGCCCGTCCGTCACTTGCTCTCTCTCAAAATAAATAAAAACAGTCAATAAATAAGTTATGGCAGAATGATGGATAGGAAGTTGTGTAGCTATCACAATATTGAAGTATTGTTGCATCCACACGACTCCTGAAACAGAATGCTATGGGGCACCAGTGACAGTCACAACAAAGTTTATTGCAACGAGAGGCAACGCAAACCGATCGATCGATCGGGATCGACACTCTTGACCAGAGTGCGGTCCCGAACAGCCAGTGTACAGAGTTTTTATAGCCGACCACATCGTCTTATTATCACCTGGGAACAGAATAAAGGAATAGTTTCCAGGTGGAAACAGTTCAAACAGGCCCTTGCCCCAATACAATCAAACACTAATCCATCCCTTGATTGATAGGCTAAAACAAACCTGTTATTTCTTAAGGCTACAGGTTAGCCCTTCCCTACAATTCAACCTTTACAGTATTTTTGTAAATAAAAGTAGAAAAATGTCCATGACCTATTGAAGAATTTTGAAAAAAGATTACAAAGTAGTATTTGTAGTATGATTTTTAGGATAAGATATATTATTAAATAAGAATATAGAATAGAGATAGCATGTAAGACACAGAGACAGACTTTAGCAGCTGAGTATTTTTTGGTTATGCTCTTGAAGTAATTGAGTGTTTCTCTGATATAATTATGGGTAATTTTTTCCCTTTTTCTAGTGAAATAATTACTATTTTATAATAAATTTTTTTATATTTAGAACTAATCCGTGAGCTCACAAAAGGCATTAATTTGATTAGAAGGTAATATATAGGGGTTACTGGGAAAATGCATGGGAAAATAATGTATTGAAAATACAGTACTTGTTTGAGAAAAATGATGTTCATATTGAAAGGAGGTAACTTTTGTTTGAAGGAGATACATTTTCTCTTTTAGGATGAGGGAGACCTCAATATATTTTTAATCTGAGAGGCAGAAAAATTTACTCTCTGGACAACTTAATATAATTTTGTGATCACGTGAACCAAGCAAACAAAACCTTTCACTTAAGGCAAAGTTTGTGGTAATCATGAATTCACTTGAAGATAAAAATAGATTGTGAAATAAGGACATGCAATGCACTTTTCTAGTTGATACTACTTTGGGGTGGTGGTAAGATGCATTCTGCTTTAGAAGACTTGCATGTATTAATGACCTGAGAGGTAAAGAGCAAGTTTATTTGAGGAACTAAAGGCAAGCAGGGCTAGAGTGTGGAAAAGATTGCATTGACATGGATCTGAGGGATATACAGAAACTGCTTCATGCAGCATCGTATAGATTGTGTACCATTTTGGATTTGATTTCAAGAGAAATAGGGAACCACTTATGAAGTTGAGTCAAATAGTTTGACTTAATCTTTTTTTATCTTTTTGAAGGTCTTTATAACTCCCGTGTGGAAAAGGGACTTTAGTGGGAGCAGAGGGTACCTCTATGCAGTTGGAGGGTCAACAGGCTGAGTGATGATTCAGAGAGATCAGTGAGGGGTAGTAATGGTTGTCTAGTCATAAAAATACTATGACTTGGGCTAAAATAAGGGCATTAGATATTAAAAAAAAACTTTTGGGTACTAGAATCTGTTTATGTTGAGGCTTGATTAAATGATGGGAGGGAGAGAAATCCCAGATGACTTGAACCTGATAGGAGAGGTTTAGTAAAGGGTAGTTCCATTTAAGGTAGGGTACACCTGAGGAGAGGCAGATTTAAAGTGGAATGTTCAGTAAGTAGTAGACAATATTGTCTGGAGTACATGAAGCTTATTTGAAAATCACTTCCTCTTAAATCATTATTCATCCTATAGGAAAGTGGCTCTGACTCAAAGTCAGCAGTTTTGTTTGCAATTTGTTTTTGTTTTTTCAAGAAATCATTCTTGAAATGATGACTTCCAAAAATCTATCCTGCCAGCAAACAATTGCCTAATGTGAACTATTGTTTTGTTAATAACTCTGATAGAGAATAGCATAGAAAGTCTTTCGGGTGTGAAATAGAAAGCTATCTGGCATGCTATATTGGGAGATGCAGACCTTGAATGAGGTCTTCTTTCCCCAATGAGTCTTGGTTGACAGATATAAAAATGTCTTATGTTATGAATTCCTCTTAACTTAGTCTTAAACTGAAAAGTGCGCTTCTTTATTAAAGTTTATTTATTTATTTTGCGAGGGAAAGAGAGAGGGTAAGAGCAGGGGAAGGGCAGAGAGAGAGACAGAAAGAGAAAACAAGCCTAAGCAGACTCTACTCCCAGCATGGAATGCAGTGCGGGCTCGATCTCATGGCTGTAAGATGATGACCTAAGCTGAAACCAAGAGTTGGGCATTTAACCAACTGAGCCACCCTGCTGCCCTGAGAAGTGTGGTCCTTCTTGTGAAACCATGTCAGAAATTTCCTTATTGGCAACCAAATTGGAATACAGTTTTTTTTAAAACATGTACATTGGTATTGAAGATGTTGTAGACCCAGTACGCAATTTAAAAATATATGTTATTAATGCCTTTTTGTGTGAAACTAAGGAAAAACATCTCCAAAAATACCTTATTCTGAATTTCTCCTAGATTGAAAAAAATTTACTCCAATCCCATATTCTGTCCACGTATTATCCCCATTTACTGTAGCTTGACTTCTGGCTCTTTTATGAAAGAACATTTGTACATGATTTTTAAAAACCATGAAATGAAAGCACTTGTTTTCAAGGAAAAGATGAGAGTCTGGGGCCCAGAAAGTTTTATTTACATTTGACATATAAAGTTATTTTTCCTGAAGCATCTTCAACAACAAAGCCTTTTTAATATAGAGCTGTAAATATGTTTTGTTGTTGTGCGATAAAAATAATAACTTGATTGGTCAAAGTAGAGAGAACCTTAAAGGCATCCTTGATTGACCTTGAGTACACAGACTCAGAAACCTCACAGTCCTGTCGTTCTTTCGAGTCTTTGGGTGCAAGTTTGTTTACAGCTCAGGTCACGTTTGCTTGTGTTTGCAGTAACGTAGCCCTTTTGGGCTCCAAGCATGGTAGGAGATAATTGGTATAGACCACAAGGATAAAACAGTGAAACCCATAAGCTATTGAAAAGCTTACAATCCTCAGTAATCTAATGACCTTGGCATTTATGCTGAGAAGTTCTAAACTATGAACATTGAGGAGAAGGAGGAGGATATTTACTACAGAGAAATAGTATGTACAAAGGCCTTAAGGCTCAAATAAGTTGGTGACCTTGGGAAACTGCAAGAGGCTAGTATCTGTGGAGCTGAGGGGTTAGCCTTAGATAAGTTCCATGAAATGAAGGATGAGAGTTTCACAGGAGACTCTAGAGTCTAGAAAAAGTTTTAACTTCATTCTAAGGTAAATAGGAAGTCACCAAAGGATCAGGGAGGATGTAATGAAGAGATGTATACCCTTAAGGGGGTCTCTCTGAAGCTGTTTGTCATGAAAAGGACGTTGGGCAGAAGGTCAGCAGTACAGAGTTTTGGGTCAGGTACAGATGGGCTGGAAGAAAGTGTGCTTCCCTATGTAATCAGTTGAGATAAAGTTTCCAGTTTGGTTAGCCAAGGACTTGAAGAAGCTGGATGACTACATAAACAGGAATAGATATACAGTGCCTTAGATACACAAGACACTAAAGACTCAACATAAGTTGTGTCCAGTTCTAGGAAGTACATTCCTTTTTATGACCCCGTCCTGTTGAATTTGGATCCCACAATGTCCTTTCAGAAAAATTTGAAGTAATAATTTATATGCTTCCATTTTAGGGAATATTTGTGTAAATGTATGGCTTTTCTGGTCCTTAATGTTAGAATCATCAACGCCATGTTATCAGTAGATGAAAATCGGCTCTTAGTCTAGCTTTCCAGAAACCTAGAAAGGCCATTTGTCTTTAGAAACCCCTTTCACTTTTGCGGGTAGCTTGAGCAAGTCTTTCGGAAGTGATGATGGAAAAAAAAATACAGCCTCACATGAGGTATATTTTGCAGTGAGCGATGACAGGATATGAAGATGAGTTAGATGGTAGCTATTGGTTTGGAGAAAGTAAGATTCATAGAGGAGTATCAGATAAATAGATGCTGGGGCCATTTAGTTGATATTCCTAACTTAAAAGCATCTATCACGTTAATTAACAACTAAGAAATGAAGATGCCCCAGTGCAGAATTCACCTTCATTTTGTGCTAGCTTAGTGCTCTAAATTTTACTTTCCTCATTTATCTGTCCCTTTTCAGAACTATCTGGTTTAGTGCTTTCCGTTTTTGATACTGAAGAAAAGGAGCTGCTTCTTAGATAACTAACATGAGTAGCACAGTTTAGCTCAAAACCAGTTGCAACGATATTCATTGCAACGGTGCTTTAATACTGAAAATACCATAAATATCCTTAATGATTGTGATGGAATACTATTGAGTAAGTAAAAGGGATGCATCATATGAGTCATTCTGAAATGAGCCTGCTAATGCCACCTAAGGGCCATTTGGCAATGTTTGGAGACTTTTTTTTTTTTTTAATCGTAATGACTGCAGAGGAGGGTGTTCTGCTGGCATCTAGTGGGTGAAGCCACGGATGTTGCTAAGCATTGTAGAATGCAAAGGGCAGCTCTTCCCACCTCCCCCGACCCCCACCAGAAGCTTATCCAGGCCAAAATGTCAGTAATGCTGCTTTTGAGAAACTCTGTATTATGTCTACACGTAATAATAATGATGTGTCCCAAATCCACAATGTTGAATGAAAAGGAGCAAAATTCTACAATGACAGGAAAGTGTGCTAGTATACACATTATTTTAATACTAGCTGCTAAAACAAACCAAACTCACAATTTCAGTGACTTAGCAGACATGGATTGTGTGGTCATGTCACAGTCCATGGCAGCACCCTGTGGTTTTCCTCCATTGGGTGATGCGAGGATCCAGACTTCTTCCATCTTTTTGATCCACCATTTCTTTGATCTGAGAATCGTCTGCATTCAGCCACTGGTTGGGGAAGAGAGTGGAAAAGACACATTAGCTCTTTAAAATCACAAACAGAATTGACACAAATTACTTCCACTCATATTCCACTGGGAAAACCTAACCAAATAACCACAGCTTGGATGTGAAAAGGGCTATAAAATGTAGTTACAGGCTGAGCAGCATCTCTCTCAGCAATACTACAGCAATATGAGTAGGGGGACATGGGTTCTTATGGACAGCTGCTTAGCTCTGTGAAGGGCAGCCAGCACCTAAGAAAATTGGTAAAGGTCACGCACAGACACACAATCCCATGTATTGTCTATGGATATAGAAATGTGAGTGGAAAATAGAACAAATGAACTGAATTGATGAGCATAAAATACATATGTGATGGCCACTTATGAAGAGAACTGGAGAACAGACTTAGAGATGAGGCAGCAAGATTATATTCAAACACATCTGTGTTTTCTTTTTTGATTGAGTTATTAACACCGAATTCATTAGTACACAGTGATTATGATTTCTTGGATATGTGTCCATATATACTTGTATGATTCTGGACTTCTCTGATTTTTACCTTTCTCAAAAGAAATAATGAACAAATTGAGTAAATCCAACTTGTTTAATTTATCAAGTAATTTATTTTTAAATTGATAAAGTTAGATATGACTTCTATAATATTGTAAGGCATATGTAAAAAGTGTCCTATAGAAGAATTTTTACAAAATCTCTTATTGATATAAAAGCATAACTTGTAGGAACATTATACAGCGTTTCTTCCCATACATCCCTTTTCAGGGTTATATACAAAACACAATACTGATATGTCCCCATTCTCAAAAAAAATCATATGTACAACATGATAATACAGTAGTCTCCCCTTTATCTGTGGTTTTGCTTGCTGTGGTTTCAGTTACCACAGTCAACAGCATTACAGAAGCAAATGATCCTCTTTCTGATGTATAATCACAAGGTCAGTAGCGGTCTCACACTGTATCACTCTACCTTTGTCATTTATTTCACTCCCGTTTTATCACACAGGCATTTTATCATCTCACATCATAACAAGAAGGGTGAGTACAGTCTAATATAGAATAGCAGAATTTGTCTATTTTATTATTAGTTTTTGTAAATTTCTTACTGTCTACATATATATATTTTATATATTTATGTGTATATATATATCCACATACATACTTTGAGAGAGAGCGTGTGTACTTCCACATGCAGGGGAGGGAGAGAGAGGGAGAGACAGAATCCAAAGCAGGCTCTGCCCTGTCAGCATGGAGCCCAACAGGGGCTTGAACCCCACGAACCATGAGATCATGACATGAGCCTAAATCAAGAGTCAGACCCATAATGCACTGAGCCACTCAGGCACCCCTCACTGCGCTGATTTATAAGTTACATACATACCTTTATGGTAGGTTTGTATGTACAGAAAAAAACAGTGTATATGGAGTTTGGTAGTATCGTGGTTTCAAACATCCCTGGGGGTCTCGGTATGTATACCCCATGGATAAGGGGGGAGTACTTACTGTATGTCATTGAAACTACCCTTGTTCCTTTTTTAATTCAGTCTCCCAAGTAGCATCATGTTTTCTTTCTGAGATATACCTGATTTTTCAAGCCATGTTGTGAATATTAATAATGTATCTTCCTTGCAAGAGATAGATAGGCAAATAAACTAGAATTCAGTACTCAAGCTGTGTGTGTGTTTTGTGGTTTATGTAGTAGTAGAATTCAAGGAAAATTGAATAATCAAGTTCTAGGAATGACTGGAACATGGGCCTTTCCCCTAATTGTGTCCTGTTGAATATGACTGAGTGTACACGTACTTAGTTGATGATGCAGGTAAAACACTCCAGGAGGAGCATCTGTGTGTTCCAATTTGAGTCAGGTATCAATAATTTGGGTCCTACCAGCCGTGGCTGGAAGGCATCATTGTGCAGTACAAACATGACACCAGGGACTATGCTTACGGGTTTATTGGAAGGAAAAGGTGGCAGTTCTCAGAAAAGAGAGACAATTGTGGGCTGGTCAGGCCTTCCCACATCTCTCTCTTGCCTGGTGTGCTCCATGCCCAACACTCTTTTGGTATAAAGAATTCTGTGTTTTGTTATTTGATCCTCTAATTTGCAAAATCTATGCACAAAAATACGTTTTAAAGGGCCCATGTATATTTTTCTTCATCTTAAGATGTAGCTTTGGGGGCGCCTGGATGGCTCAGTCAGTTAAGCGTCTGACTTTGGCTCAGGTCATGATCTCGCGATTCATGAGTTCAAGCCCTGCATCAGGCTCCATGCTGACAGCTCAGAGCCTGAAGCCTGTTTCAGAATCTGTGTCTCCCTCTCTCTCTGCCCCTCCCCTGCTCATGCTCTCTCTCTGTCTCAAAAATAAATAAAAACATTAAAAAAAATTTAAAAAAAGATGTAGCTTTGAAATAAGAATGCATCAGTATATAATGTTATGAAACCTATCAAGTTCGTCCTTCCCCAGCATTACAACACACAAAAAGTAAGGAGTAATTTATACTCTTTGTAAACTGTGATTTTAATAATGGAGTGTGAATAAAAATGACTAGTTTATTATGTTACATCATCTAAGGTTTTATATTTGGTTTTATTTTTAAAGAATATACTTTATAAGTTAAGAAGGCAATTGACAATATACCTGGGTAAATTGTAGACATCATAAACTAAAACTATATTATCCCAGTTATAAAGGGACATGTATGAATAGCTTAGCCAACTCTCCTTTAGATGCTTAGGAAAACCCCAAATTCTGTTGTTATTTATCTTTTATTAGGAACAAAAAAAGAGTCCCAAATGTTGCTTTGATGAGCAGGATGCGATGAAATACTGATTTAAAGACCTTATTAAACACTTCAGTGAAACAGGAAGTCATTTATGCAGTGTCATTAATACCCCTCACTGAATTTAAACTATGATTTTCTCAAAAGGAAGAATTGCTTCTCTCTCATAATTTTATTTTTACTTTCTTTCTTGTCAAATATGAGTTCATTTAACAAGAATCTATTGGCAGCTTGTACGTGTTATACCCTGTGTTAGTATTAGGGCAAAAAAAGGAAGGGAGGAAGGAAGGAAGGGAATCTTTTCTTTTGAATTGGATTTCTTAAACAATGACATGAGACAGAAATCCAAAGTAACAGACACCTAAAAGGGACTATGACTTGAGGGATAGAGGAGAATGGCTTTAAAAAAAAATGTCTGAATTGAACTTATTAACAGTAGATAACAATGTTGCAGTAAGATTATGAAAGTTTGTGTAAACCTTAATAAAAGCTTAGAAGGAAATACCTAACATAAAAAAGAAGTGGTTCAACGAAATTACTTTGTTTGTAATTATGTTAAAACATTTTTTAAATGTTTGAGAGAGAAAGAGTGAGAACATGTACAAGTGGGGGAGGGACAGAGAGAGGGAGAGAGAATCCCAAGCAGGCTCCACCCTGTCAGTGCAGAACCTTATGGGGGCTCAATCTCAAGACCTTGAGATCATGACCTGAGCTGAAATCAGAGTCAGATGCTTAACTGATTGAGCCACTGAAGTGCCCCTGTGTTAAAACGTTTTTAGTTTTGTTCTACATTTAAGTGTGGGACAATTTTGAATGGTAACACCGTCTAAAATTCATGAATTACTTACTGCATGTTATGTCCTTTAGAAAGACATTATAATTTTTGAAAAAAGAGTGTTTTAATGTGTTTTTATATTCAAACTAATTTGGATTCCTCAAGAGGAGCCAGCCTTGACCTTGACTAAAGCACTTAAAATACTAGCCAATGTGGTTACTGTATATTGTACTCCCTAACTTGTTCAAACTAGACATGTGTATGATTAATGAATATATATATATTTTCACACATACACACACACACATACATACATATATCCGTTCACTATGTATATTATATACTGGTAATATACTGGTCAATTTCAGAGAAATGAGGATTTTTTGTTTGCATAGTTTTGACATAATTTTCATTAAATTAAACAGGAAAATAAGTCTACATGTTAAAGTTTCACATATTTTAGTGAACTGAGGTATTTTTATGCTGACATTATTTTAGGTTGCTAGCATTAATGCTAAATACGTAAAGTTTTGATGTTTTAAAATTCCGGTTAACATACAGTGTAATATTAGTTACAGGTTTACAATGGAGTGATTCAACATTTTGATACACCATGTGCTCATCACAGCAAGTGCGCTCCTTAATCCACATCACCTATTTTACCCATCCCCCCACCTCCCCTAGGGTAACCATCAGTTTGTTCTCTACAGTTAAGAGTCTATTTCTTAGTTTGACTCTGTGTCTTTTTTCCCCTTTGCTCATTTGTTTTGTTTCTTAAATTGTACATATGAGTGAAATTGTAGGGTATTTGTCTTTCTCAGACTGATGTATTTCCCTTATTACACTCTCTAGCTCCATACATATTGTTTCAAATGGAAAGAATCATTCTTTTTTAAGGCTGAGTAATATTCCAGTGTGTGTGTGTGTGTGTGTGTGTGTGTGTGTGTGTGTGTGTGTGTGTGAGAGAGAGAGAGAGAGAGAGAGAGAGAGAGAGAGAGAGAGAGCGTTTTTTTCTAATCCATTCATGAATCTCTGAACACTTGGGCTGCTATCATAATTCCCCTATTGCAAATAATGCTGCTATAAACATCAGGGTAGATACATCCCTTTGAACTAGTACTTTTCTATTCTTTTAGTAAATACCTAAAAATGCATTTGCTGGATCCTAGCATAGTTTTATTTTTAACCTTTTCAGGAGCCTCTATAGTGTTTTCTACCCTGGCTCCACCAATTTGTCCTCCCACCAACTATTCAAAAGGTTTCCCTTTCACCGCCTCTTCGCCGACACCTGTTGATTCTTGTGTTGTTGATTTTAGCCATTCGGGGGCTGTGAGGTGATATCTCAGTGTAATTTTTATTTTCATTTACCTCATGATCAGTGATGTTGAGCATCTTTTCATTTGTCTGTTAGTCATCTGTATGTCTTCTTTGGAAGGATGTTTCTTCATGTTTTCTGCCCATTTTTTTTAACAGGATTATTTGCTTTTTAGGTGTTTAGTTTTGTAAGTTCTTTATATATTTTGGATACTAACCCTTCATGAGATCATTTGCAAATAGCTTGTCCCATTCCATAGGTCGCCTTTTAGTTTTGTTGATGATTTCCTTCACTGTGCAGAAGCTTTTTTACTTTGATCAAATCCCAGTAGTTTGTTTTTGCTTTTGTTTCCCTTGGCTCAGGAGATAAAATGAGAAAGAAGTTGCTACAGCCGATGTGAAAGAAGTTACTGCTTCTGTTCTCTTCTAGGATTTTTTTGTGGTTTTAGGTCTCACATTTAAGTCATTAATGAATTTTGAATTTATTTTTCTGTATGGTGTCAGAAAGTGGGACAGTTTCATTCTTCATATTCTTCTTTCTTCTACATATTCTTCACATTCTTCTTTCATATTGGTGACCGGTTTTCCCATAACCATTTGAAGAAACTTTTTTGTACATTGGATATTCTTTACTGCTTTGTCAAAGATTAATTGACCATCTAGTTGTGGGTTCATTTCTGGGTTTTCTATTCTATTCCATTGATCTTCATGTCTCTTTTTTTGCCAGTACCAAGTTGTTTTGATTACTACAGCTTTGCAATATAACTTGAATTCTGACCCATATATATGCCTGAAGATACCTGCAGATTGAAAGTGAAGGGATGGAGAAACATTTGTCCGAATTTTTTTAAACACCAAATACTATAATTCTAGTCATCACATGCTATAGTTGACGCTTTATGAGTTGTTAACTTGAAGAACTGTCATTTATTTGTAATTTAATCAGTCAGCAGCTATCCTGCATGCAGCAAGAATAATTGAGTTCAATTTTGGGTGTCTTAATGTCCTTTTTCCCCTTGGGTTCTGTGTATTTTAAAAAACACTTTTTTCCGAATTATATATTAAAACATAATCAAATAAGATTGAGACTTTTGCTTCAGACTAGATGGCATAGACTCATTTTGTCCCCGCTTTTCCCAGCTAAATACAATAGTAAACCATAGAGCCACATCAAGAAGGAATCAAAACAGATCTATGAAAAGTGGTCAGAAAGAAAGCAAAGTAATTTGAGATCCCAGGACTGGAGGAAAATGAACAGTAGCAAGTTCTCTTAGGTACCTTCATCTAACAAAAGAAGGTGACCCAGAGCTGGCATATCCCATACCCAAACTAATAACAGAGGGTGGCCCAGGTGCACTCATTCCTTTCATGGATTGAATCGGAGTTCTTCTGACAATGCCAGATGAGCCAGGTATAACTAGTAAAGCATATTGAACAGGAGACTTGTGAAAAATAAGCAGCCGGGGAAAGTGCTTCTTCCTTCCCTGGGCCTACGACTACCCTCCTCTGCTGAGAGGTATGGACCCAGGTGGTGGCACCATTTAAAGGAAACATGCTACAACACATAGCCTGATCCGGGATGCCATTGTTACTGCAGGCCTGAGACATCCCCTACTCCAGAAAACTCTTGGGTGCCCACCTAAAACTAGCACAAGGGATTTCATCCCAGTAAAAGGCTTCTTTGTTTCTGTGGGCTGTGGCTGCCCTCTCCTGCATAGAGATAGTGGGGTAACTACAGGGTACTAGTAGGGAGATGCCCCCCATGTTACCAGCCAGGAACAAAGCAAGAATGCCCACTGTCCCCATTTTTATTCAACAAGATATTGGATGTTCTAGCCATAGCACTTAGGCAAAAAAATAAAATCCAAATTGGAGAGGAAGAAGTACAACTGTCACTACTAGCAGATGACATGGTACTATATAGAAAACCCTAAAGTTTCCACCAAGAAACTGTTAGAACTAATAAATGAATTCATTAAAGTTTCTGGATAAAAAATTAATATTTACAAATCCCTTGTGTTTCTATACAGTAATAACACACTATCAGAGAAATGGATAAAACAATCCCATTTACAGTTTTATCAAAAGAATAACATCATTAGGAATAAATTTAACCAAGGAAGTGAAATACTTGTGCTCTGAAAACTATAAAATAATGCTGAAAGAAGTGGAAGATGACACCAACTGAAAGATACTTCATCCTCATGGATTACATGGATTACATTATATTCTCAAAATGTCCATACTATTCAAAACAATCTATAGGTTCAATGCAATCCCTATCAAAATAACAACATTTTTCACAGAACTGTGACAAATAATCTTAAAAATAGTACGGAACCTCAAAAGACCCTGAATAGCCAAAACAATCTTGAGAAAGACTAAAGGTATGGTGATGAAAACATTGGGTATTAGCTTAAAAAAAGACCTGTAGATCAGTGGAACGGAATAGTCTAGAAATAAACCTACACAGTTGATTTATAACAGAGAAATCAAGACTAGACAATGGGCAAAGGAGAGTCTCCTCAATAAATGACGTTGGGATAAGTGGACCATTACTTTACAGTGTACACAGAAATCAACCCAAATGGATTATAGCTTAAATGTAATATCCGAAGCTGTAAAACTACTAGAAAAAACATAGGTGCCAAGCTCCTTGACGGTGGTCTTACTGATGTTTTTTTTTTTTTGAATTGAGTCCAAAAGGAAGGGAAACAAAAACAAAAATAAGTGAGATTACGTTAAACTGAAAGTTTCTGCATAATTAAGTAGATCAAGTAAACAAGGGATTAATACCCAGAAAAGGGGTAAATACCCATACAACTCCATAACAATAACAAAAAAAAATCTGATTACAACCGAGCAAAGTATCTGAATAGACATTTTTCCAAAGAAGTCTTACAAATGACCCATAAGTACATGAAAAGACGTTCAACATTAGTAATCATTGTGGAAATGCACATTCAAACCACAATGAACTGAGAGTTGCGGCAAGATGGCGGCTTAGGAGGACGCTGTACTCACCGCACGTCCTGCTGATCACTTAGATTCCATCTACACCTGCCTAAATAACCCAGAAAACCGCCAGAGGATTAGCAGAACAGAGTCGCCGGAGCCAAACGCAGACGAGAGGCCCACGGAAGAGGGTAGGAAGGGCGGCGAGGCGGTGCGCGCTCCACAGACTGGCGGGAGGGAGCCGGGGCGGAGGGGCGGCTCGCCGGCCAAGCAGAGCCCCCGAGTCTGGCTTGCAAAAGCGGAGGGGCCGGGCGACTGTGTTCCCACAACAAGCGCGACTTAGCGTCTGGGAGGTCATAAGTTAACAGCTCTGCTCGGAAAGCGGGAAGGCTGGAGGACAAAGGGAGGGAGAGCTGCTGAGCCCCCTGACAACAGAGCTCAGTTTGGTGGGGAACAAAGGCGCTCGCCAGCGCCATCTCCCCCGCCCATCCCCCAGCCGAAATCCCAAAGGGAACCGGTTCCTGCCAGGGAACTTGCTCGCTCGGCGCAAACACCCATCTCTGCGCTTCGGCGGAGCCAAACCTCCGGCAGCGGATCTGACTCCCTCCCGCTGCCACAGGGCCCCTCCTGAAGTGGATCACCTAAGGAGAAGCGATCTAAGCCTGCCCCTCCTGCCCCCGAACACCTTGCCTACCCACCCCAGCTAATACGCCAGATCCCCAGCATCACAAGCCTGGTAGGGTGCAAGTAGCCCAGACGAGCCACACCACCCCACAGTGAATCCCGCCCCTAGGAGAGGGGAAGAGAAGGCACACACCAGTCTGACTGTGGCCCCAGCGGTGGGCTGGGGGCAGACATCAGGTCTGACTGCGGCCCCGCCCACCAACTCCAGTTATACACCACAGCACAGGGGAAGTGCCCTGCAGGTCCTCACCACGCCAGGGGCTATCCAAAATGACCAAGCGGAAGAACTCCCCTCAGAAGAATCTCCAGGAAATAACAACAGCTAATGAGCTGATCAAAAAGGATTTAAATAATATAACAGAAAGTGAATTTAGAATAATAGTCATAAAATTAATCGCTGGGCTTGAAAACAGTATACAGGACAGCAGAGAATCTCTTGCTACAGAGATCAAGGGACTAAGGAACAGTCACGAAGAGCTGAAAAACGCTTTAAACGAAATGCATAACAAAATGGAAACCACCACAGCTCGGCTTGAAGAGGCAGAGGAGAGAATAGGTGAACTAGAAGATAAAGTTATGGAAAAAGAGGAAGCTGAGAAAAAGAGAGATAAAAAAATCAGGAGTATGAGGGGAAAATTAGAGAATTAAGCGATACACTAAAAAGAAATAATATACGCATAATTGGTATCCCAGAGGAGGAAGAGAGAGGGAAAGGTGCTGAAGGGGTACTTGAAGAAATAATAGCTGAGAACTTCCCTGAACTGGGGAAGGAAAAAGGCATTGAAATCCAAGAGGCACAGAGAACTCCCTTCAGACGTAACTTGAATCGATCTTCTGCACGACATATCATAGTGAAACTGGCAAAATACCAGGACAAAGAGAAAATTCTGAAAGCAGCAAGGGGTAAACGTGCCCTCACATATAAAGGGAGACCTATAAGACTCGTGACTGATCTCTCTTTTGAAACTTGGCAGGCCAGAAAGAATTGGCACAAGATTTTCAGGGTGCTAGACAGAAAAAATATGCAGCCAAGAATCCTTTATCCAGCAAGTCTGTCATTTAGAATAGAAGGAGAGATAAAGGTCTTCCCAAACAAACAAAAACTGAAGGAATTTGTCACCACTAAACCAGCCCTACAAGAGATCCTAAGGGGGACCCTGTGAGACAAAGTTCCAGAGACATCACTATAAGCATAAAACATACAGACATCACAATGACTCTAAACCCGTATCTTTCTATAATAGCACTGAATGTAAATGGATTAAATGCGCCAACCAAAAGACATAGGGTATCAGAATGGATAAAAAAACAAGACCCATCTATTTGCTGTCTACAAGAGACTCATTTTAGACCTGAGGACACCTTTAGATTGAGAGTGAGGGGATGGAGAACTATTTATCATGCAACTGGAAGCCAAAAGAAAGCTGGAGTAGCCATACTTATATCAGACAAACTAGACTTTAAATTAAAGGCTGTAACAAGAGATGAAGAAGGACATTATATAATAGTTACAGGGTCTATCCATCAGGAAGAGCTAACAATTATCAATGTCTATGCACCGAATACCGGAGCCCCCAAATATATAAAACAATTACTCATAAACATAAGCAACCTTATTGATAAGAATGTGGTAATTGCAGGGGACTTTAATACACCACTTACAGAAACGGATAGATCATCTAGACACACGGTCAATAAAGAAACAAGGGCCCTGAATGAGACATTGGATCAGATGGACTTGACAGATATATTTAGAACTCTGCATCCCAAAGCAACAGAATATACTTTCTTCTCGAGTGCACATGGAACATTCTCCAAGATAGATCATATACTGGGTCACAAAACAGCCCTTCATAAGTTTACAAGAATTGAAATTATACCATGCTTACTTTCAGACCACAATGCTATGAAGCTTGAAATCAACCACAGAAAAAAGTCTGGAAAACCTCCAAAAGCGTGGAGGTTAAAGAACACCCTACTAACGAATGAGTGGGTCAACCAGGCAATTAGAGAAGAAATTAAAAAATATATGGAAACAAACGAAAATGAAAATACAACAATCCAAACGCTTTGGGACGCAGCAAAGGCAGTCCTGAGAGGAAAATACATTGCCATCCAGGCCTATCTCAAGAAACAAGAAAAATCCCAAATACAAAACCTAACAGCACACCTAAAGGAACTAGAAGCAGAACAGCAAAGGCAGCCTAAGCCCAGCAGAAGAAGAGAAATAATAAAGATCAGAGCAGAAATAAACAATATAGAAACTAAAAAATCTGTAGAGCAGATCAACGAAACCAAGAGTTGGTTTTTTGAAAAAATAAACAAAATTGACAAGCCTCTAGCCAGGCTTCTCAAAAAGAAAAGGGAGATGACCCAAATAGATAAAATCATGAATGAAAATGGAATTATTACAACCAATCCCTCAGAGATACAAACAATTATCAGGGAATACTATGAAAACTTATATGCCAACAAATTGGACAACCTGGAAGAAATGGACAAATTCCTGAACACCCACACGCTTCCAAAACTCAATCAGGAGGAAATAGAAAGCTTGAACAGACCCATAACCAGCGAAGAAATTGAATCGGTTATCAAAAATCTCCCAACAAATAAGAGTCCAGGACCAGATGGCTTCCCAGGAGAGTTCTACCAGACGTTTAAAGCAGAGATAATACCTATCCTTCTCAAGCTATTCCAAGAAATAGAAAGGGAAAGAAAACTTTCAGACTCATTTTATGAAGCCAGTATTACTTTGATTCCTAAACCAGACAGAGACCCAGTAAAAAAAGAGAACTACAGGCCAATATCCCTGATGAATATGGATGCAAAAATTCTCAATAAGATACTAGCAAATCGAATTCAACGGCATATAAAAAGAATTATTAACCATGATCAAGTGGGATTCATTCCTGGGATGCAGGGCTGGTTCAACATTCGCAAATCAATCAACGTGATACATCACATTAACAAAAAAAGAGAGAAGAACCATATGATCCTGTCAATCGATGCAGAAAAGGCCTTCGACAAAATCCAGCACCCTTTCTTAATAAAAACCCTTGAGAAAGTCGGGATAGAAGGAACATACTTAAAGATCATAAAAGCCATTTATGAAAAGCCCACAGCTAACATCATCCTCAACGGGGAAAAACTGAAAGCTTTTTCCCTGAGATCAGGAACACGACAAGGATGCCCACTCTCACCGCTGCTGTTTAACATAGTGCTGGAAGTTCTAGCATCAGCAATCAGACAACAAAAGGAAATCAGAGGCCTCAAAATTGGCAAAGATGAAGTCAAGCTTTCGCTTTTTGTAGATGACATGATATTATACATGGAAAATCCGATAGACTCCACCAAAAGTCTGCTAGAACTGATACAGGAATTCAGCAAAGTTGCAGGATACAAAATCAATGTACAGAAATCAGTAGCATTCTTATACACTAACAATGAAGCAACAGAAAGACAAATAAAGAAACTGATCCCATTCACAATTGCACCAAGAAGCATAAAATACCTAGGAATAAATCTAACCAAAGATGTAAAGGATCTGTATGCTGAAAACTATAGAAAGCTTATGAAGGAAATTGAAGAAGATTTAAAGAAATGGAAAAACATTCCCTGCTCATGGATTGGAAAAATAAATATTGTCAAAATGTCAATACTCCCCAAAGCTATCTACACATTCAATGCAATCCCAATCAAAATTGCACCAGCATTCTTCTCGAAACTAGAACAAGCAATCCTAAAATTCATATGGAACCACAAAAGGCCCCGAATAGCCAAAGGAATTTTGAAGAAGAAGACCAAAGCAGGAGGCATCACAATCCCAGACTTTAGCCTCTACTACAAAGCTGTCATCATCAAGACAGCATGGTATTGGCACCAAAACAGACACATAGACCAATGGAATAGAATAGAAACCCCAGAACTAGACCCACAAACATATGGCCAACTCATCTTTGACAAAGCAGGAAAGAACATCCAATGGAAAAAAGACAGCCTCTTTAACAAATGGTGCTGGGAGAACTGGACAGCAACATGCAGAAGGTTGAAACTAGACCACTTTCTCACCCCATTCACAAAAATAAACTCAAAATGGATAAAGGACCTAAATGTGAGACAGGAAACCATCAAAACCTTAGAGGAGAAAGCAGGAAAAGACCTCTCTGACCTCAGCCGTAGCAATCTCTTACTCGACACATCCCCAAAGGCAAGGGAATTAAAAGCAAAAGTGAATTACTGGGACCTTATGAAGATAAAAAGCTTCTGCACAGCAAAGGAAACAACCAACAAAACTAAAAGGCAACCAACGGAATGGGAAAAGATATTCGCAAATGACATATCGGACAAAGGGCTAGTATCCAAAATCTATAAAGAGCTCACCAAACTCCACACCCAAAAAACAAAGAACCCAGTGAAGAAATGGGCAGAAAACATGAATAGACACTTCTCTAAAGAAGACATCCGGATGGCCAACAGGCACATGAAAAGATGTTCAGCGTCGCTCCTTATCAGGGAAATACAAATCAAAACCACACTCAGGTATCACCTCACGCCAGTCAGAGTGGCCAAAATGAACAAATCAGGAGACTATAGATGCTGGAGAGGATGTGGAGAAACGGGAACCCTCTTGCACTGTTGGTGGGAATGCAAATAGGTGCAGCCGCTCTGGAAAGCAGTGTGGAGGTTCCTCAGAAAATTAAAAATAGACCTACCCTATGACCCAGCAATAGCACTGCTAGGAATTTATCCAAGGGATACAGGAGCACTGATGCATAGGGCCACTTGTACCCCAATGTTCATAGCAGCACTCTCAACAATAGCCAAATTATGGAAAGAGCCTACATGTCCATCAACTGATGAATGGATAAAGAAATTGTGGTTTATATACACAATGGAATGTTACGTGGCAATGAGAAAAAATGAAATATGGCCTTTTGTAGCAACGTGGATGGAACTGGAGAGTGTGATGCTAAGTGAAATAAGCCATACAGAGAAAGACAGATACCATATGGTTTCACTCTTATGTGGATCCTGAGAAACTTAACAGGAACCCATGGGGGAGGGGAAGAAAAAAAAAAAGAGGTTAGAATGGGAGAGAGCCAAAGCATAAGAGACTGTTAAAAACTGAGAACAAACTGAGGGTTGATGGGGAGGGAGGAGAGGGTGGGTGATGGGTATTGAGGAGGGCACCTTTTGGGATGAGCACTGGGTGTTGTATGGAAACCAATTTGTCAATAAATTTCAGGAAAAAAAAAACCCACAATGAACTATGTCTTTATACCTGTCAGAATTCCTGTTATCCAAAACATGAGACAAGTGTTGGCAAGGATATTGAGGACAGGGAACCCTCATGCAATGTTAGTGGAATTCAACTTGGTGCAGACACTGTAGAAAACATTATGGCAGTGCCTCAAAAAAGTAAAAATAGAGGTACCATGTATTCCAAGGGTACCTTTAAGCATGTATCTAAAAGAAATGTAATGAGTATCTCAAAGAGATAGGTGCACAACCGTGTTTATTGCAGCATTATTCACAGTAGCCAAAAGAAGGAAACTTCCTAAGTATCCATGAGTGAATGAATGGATAAAGATGTAGTTTGGCGAGGGGGAGGGGGACAGTGCAGGTTCATGTGTGCATGCACGCACACACAACAGAATATTACTTAACCAGAAAAAAGAAAATTTTGCCACTTGTGGCAATGGGGATGGGCATTGAGGATATTACAGTAAGTGAAATAAGAGAAAGACAAATAGTACATGATTACAGTTGTATGTGGAATTTACAAAAGAAACTTACAAGCAAAATAAAACAAATGCCATACCCACGGATACAGAGAACAGATTGCCAGAGTGATTACCAGAATGGAAGGGGCATTAGTATGGACAGGGACAGGGGGCAGTGGGTGAAGGTGATTAACAAATAAGAACTTCCAGCTGTAAAAGAAATAAGTCATGGGGATGTAATGTACAGCACAGGGAATATAGTCAATGATATATACGCTAATATTATAACAAATTTAGAAAGCGACAGATGGTAACTAGACTTACTGTGTGTAACAATTTTGCAAGGTATACATATTTCCAGTCACTATGTTGTACACCTAACACTAATATAATACTGTGTATCAATTATACTTGAAAGAATAATAAATGTCTATTTTTGAATGCATATAAAAACAGCATTTACAAGGCTTCATTCACACCACAATACTCAAAACAGCTCCATAGAGCATCAATTTTATATTCAGGATAGGATGGGAGACTGCCTTTTGCATTGAAAATAAAAACAAACCAAATGCTCGTCTCCAATTCCATTGTGTAAGAGAGAACAGACCTGTGCTGAGTCAAGGCTATATAAAATCAGTCACCTGGGTTCATGTAATGAATTCATTTCCCGTGGCAGGGTCCAGCATGCTGCCCAGAAATGCTGGTTTCTTTGTTATTAAGGCAACAGTCTTAGAATCCTTGTAATAAAAGTTCGGACACAGTTCCAAAGCCCTCTCATCATCCTGGATAGATGTACTGATAGAACACATGACAATCTGGAACCTCAGTGATGGGCTCTTTAGTTATGGCAGATTCTATTAGTGTTGGAAACCATTTGTACTAAGTGAGCCCTCAGTTGTGATGATTACTCGTAAAAATTATTGTAAAGGTAAATTTCAGTGTTTGTACAGTTATTGACGGGTCATTTATTTTGAACACCTCAAATCACAAAACTGTCTCTTGCCTCTTGAATCTATACATCCAGTTCTCTAATTTTCACTTCACTGTAGATGAGGTTTTCTCCACCTTGTCCTGTAAATTAACAGCAAATTAACATTGCCAAAAATCTATTTTTCTCACCTCTCCTTTTGTTCATAAGTCTCCAGCATACATCTCACATGCATATAATCTAGTTCAGACTCCCTGATCCCTTAGGCCACCTTGGATCCCAACTCATCTGTTACCACTCAAGACAAGCTTTCAAAATACTTTGAACGAAATCCTTTTGAAGTTGTCAAGTTACACTTAGTGCTGAATTGTTGGTAGTTAATGTCAGTATAAATATAAAGTACAATGGTAAAAATACTTAAACAAGAGCAGAGAATTCTCTAGGATGTACCGACTACCTATGCGACCTTGAGCTCATCATATATATACATTCTGAGCTTCCATTGCTTTCATTAATGGTGAGATTACTTCGGATGATTTCTCACACATTCTTGAACATCATTGAAAAAAAACTTCAGTAATCGCACTGCTTATCTAATTTGTGCTTGTTTTGTATTCTCTCATATATGCTTGAATATGTGAATCCATATACAATCACTGAATTAGCATAATGAGATTCATCTTCTGGCACTGGTGTTAAGATTGAGAATTTTTGCTATTGATGGACAGAGCTGTGGTATTATGAGGCAATATTTCTTATTATATTGCTTTTGTTGGAGTTAGTGAGTAGTGTAATCCTGAAAGCAAAATAAAACGTGGAGCTAAACAAATTGCCTCTCATATTTACAGAGGGCAGGCAGGCATATTACTTCACATTATGCATAACTGAAGTTGTAAAATACTGCTGTAGCGTTTTGATGATTCAACAGTGAGGGTGTGTCGTTGATCAGAGAGCTGATGTTGACAGAGCATACCGCAGTATAATATATGCTAATTGCATATGGCTTTATACAGGCTCTCAAAAAAAGAGGAATGTGAAACTTTTCGGATCCACTATCAGAAGTTGAAATTTCGGGGTTGTGGAAGGGATATAATTTGATATTTGAACTCAAGAAATGGATAAGATTAGTTAGAGATGCAGTAGTATTTGCAAGGTCTGTATGACCTTTACATAACATGATCTACTGAAACCTGTTTTTCCAAATGTTTATATGTATGCACATTGACATTTAAACTGGAAACAATGGGATATAAATCCTCTCATTAAGAATGTGCCAATGACTGATTATTATTCTTGAAGCAGTGTTGTCCTTTTTCTTGCATGATAAATGCTTCTTGTTAAAAATTTTCTACTGCTATTTATAAAATGCATCATTCTGAGATTCTGACCGAGGTTAGAAGTATCGTATTTGAACTTTAATTTAGACAAGTTGAAAACATGTCAGAATGGGGTCACTGTTTGATGTTTCATTGTTGCTCAGAACTCTGGTGTGTGTTAAGCCTGTATTGAATGGATGATTGCAATCAGTTGCTTTTACTACTTATTACCATCTCTGGATAATGCTTAAAGGTAGGAGATTAGAATGTGCAATCATTTGATCATTAAAGAAATGTTTAGAAAGTGTCAGATACCTTGCTTTGTGTTTAGGGATACACTGGTGAACAGGGCAATTTTTACTCTGATCATGATTAAAGTCCATGGGTTTTTAATTATTTCTGGATTTGCCCATTTTCCAAGGGCATACTCAAAGGAACTAAAACTGCAAGTATCCAAAACTTGTCACCAATCTCTCTCCTTGCTTGTTTGTGCATTCCTAAAGTCCACTGTCTACCTTTTGTAGGAATTCCAACTTTTACACTCACTCATAGCCTAACCCCTTTAGAATTCAAACCAACTTTAATTACTACCCCCACATTCCTACTTAAGATAAATCTGAGTTGTCCTCAACACTGTATTTTGCTTTAGTGCTAATTAATTTGGTGAAAGTATCTGTGATAAACCCTTAAATGGTATCATAAAAAGATCACTTCTAATTGTTTTGATTATCTTTTACTGTATACACTTGCTATTCTTCCTTTTGTCTTTACTCATAGACATGATTTTTGACACATTATGGTCTCACTTTTTCCCTAGACCACTGTGGAGACAAATACCTAAATCATGTATGGCTCCACATCTAATTATATTTTGCATCATTTCCTTGTGTTGCTTCTCACTTTAATGCTATTATCCTAAGTGGAGATCCTAATATAGGACAATAATTGCAGTCATCTCCCCTACAGTGTGTGTAGTTTCAATCTTGACTCTTGAAAAAATTCTACCTTGGAACACTCCCAATAATAAGTTGATGACTTATTTCACCTTTATGAAAGAGAGGTATAGGAGAAAGAGAGAGAAAGAGATGGGTGATTACTCACAGTATTTCATGAGGTTTTTTTTTTTTTTCAGTGTTAGGCAAAAATAGGAACCCTTACTTCTTTAAACCTTCAATAGTATTTGTGTGTAAAATATTGAATAACCAATAGTAATAAATAGCAATAAAGTAAGGTTACGTTTTCTGAAAAGGCCTTGGTACTTCTGGTATTAACAAGGAAAAAAATATCTTTACCCTATGAAAAAGTTAGAATTATAACTTAACAATACTGGTAGTGCCTTCACTATAATGTTATATATTTACTTCATATTTACTAAATGTTCACTGACAGTGATTGCTATGGTTTCTTTTTTAGATTGTTAAGAATAGAGTAGATTATTGAAATATTGTCACAAGTGACACCTTGTTAAGATGCTTTGGAATATTAAAGTAATAAATAAATCTCCACTTGGGTGGCAAAAGTCCTTTGCTTTTTAAGTCCAGGGGTTAAAAATTCGACAAGTTTTTTTTTTAGTTAAAAAATAAATGCAGCCAAGATTCCATTCATGCATTTTTTGTGGCTCTAATATATGTAGTAAGAGCGTGCAGGGGTGTCATATTGATCCTTTCTGTTCAAGCTAATAGTTTATTCAGCTGCTCCCATTGGAATTACTGTTGTTTATATATCTTTCCCTTACTTTTTGCTTGTATTTACTCTTTTTCTGAAGACCACTTATCGACCGTATTATTAGATACTCTTGGAATGTGTTAGAAATTTTTCTAGTTGAGTACAAGCAGCCTTCTGCTGATGTTCACTTTCTTCCCGGGTGTCTAAGCTCAGGCTTTGTTTTTTAAACCTCACCACTGTGTCGGAGTCTGTGCACTCTCCCTCTGTTGGGAGGGAGTTGATTGTAATTGCTTCCAAGCAGGAGGACCCACTGGGGCAATTCAGATGAGGTTGGGCAGAAAATTTGGATACAGTGTGCACTTCCTCTCCTCAGCCCTGGTGATTCTCCTCTGCTTGTGTCTGTTGGTAGAGTGGTGTGGTGTTGTCATTCTTTCTCAATTTTGTATCGTGTTGTCTTGCTGAAGGATAAACTCTGAGCCTTAATTTGCTCAGATCTACCACTTTGTCCCTCAAAGGCCAGGTTGGGCTTAAAAAAAAAAAAGTAGACCATTGACTGTTGCTCGCTATTTGAAAACCTTGTACAATAATCTTTTTTTTTTCTCTGAACACCTGCTAATGATGTCTGAAAAAAAACAAAAACCAGAAAACATGAATTAAAAAAGCAAAAGATAAAAACATAAGCATTATCACCCTAGAGATACACACCAAATACAATGTTGAACAGGGCATGATAGAAAAAGCATAATCCCTTAAATAACCTGTAGCTCCTATCCATTTTGGTGATAATTATAAAACTCTAACAAAGAAAATCATTCGGAGGCAGCTCATTTATACATGTATGAAAAACAAACTCTCAGCAGTCCCAAGGTATATGTCTTCAGACCTTTGCGAACCTCCAAGTTTGCAAATACCACTAAACCATGTAATTCCACTCATAAAATGCAGTAAAGTATAACCAAACAATTAAAGACCCCTATCACACCCTTGATGATTGTATAAACTAAAGTCATTTATAAAGGTATTAAAATAAAGTCCACCACTAAACACATACACATTCTATTATATCAGCCCCATATAATTTCTAACCATGAACTCACCTGAATCAAAACTGTGACAGCTCAGCTGTAAAAAAGGATGAGATCTTTGTTGTGACGACAACATGGATGGAGCTAAAGGATATGATGCTAAGTCAAATTAAGAGAAAGACAAATACCATATGATTTCACTTATGTTTGGAATCTAAGATAAATAAATAAATGAACAAGACACAGAAACCGGCATCTGGGAAATGTTGGACTCTTGATTTCAGCTCAGTTCATGATCTCCCGGTTCGTGGGATCAAGCCCCATGTCAGCCTCCGCAGGATAGCTTGGAGCCACCTTAGCGTTCTCTCTTGGTCCTTCCCCTGCTCTCGTGTGGTTGTATGCTCTATTTCTCAAAATAAATAAATAAACATTTTTTTTAAAAAAGCAGAAAACAAACCCATAAATACGGAGAACAAACTGATGGTTGCTAGAGGGGAGGGGTTGGAGATTGGGGTGGGCAAAACGGGTATAGGGAAGTGAGAAGTACAGGTTTCCAGTTATGGAATGAGTAAATCATGGGAATAAAAGGCACAACATAAGAAATATAGTCAATAGTATTGTCATAGTGTTGCATGGTGACAGATGGGAGCTCCACTTGAGGAGAGCACAGTATAAAGTATAGTTGTTGAGCTACTATGCTGTATACTTGCAACTAATGTAACGTTGTGCATGGACTATAGTTCAGTAAAAAAATAAAAAGAAAAAAAATCTTTTCATGAATAATGATAATAGTTGTTCTATAATATTAGCCTGGCACATGTTCTCTGTAGTAGGACACTTTTTGTGCTTGACAACTTGTTTCTTCTTACTCCTTCTTCTTGTGCTGTTTCCTCTCAAGGAAAAATGCTCTCAAGGAAAAACCTATAATGTCAAGGGTATTTCTATCTGTGGGGGAAAAAAAAGTGGCTAATTCAGTTGCTTATAAAGCACTAGTATTTGCTACTGGAAAGACTTGTCAATACCATTTTTTAGTTTTATTATATGTTAACTAAAAGCGATTTTGCTGGTTAAGCTTATAGTAAGTTCAGGAGTTTTAAGTAAGAATTGCATCAATATGGAATCTTAGGACTTTAAAAGAGTTTTCATTAGATATCCTAGAATGTTTGATATAAACATTGAGAGATTTAGTTGTTGTTTTGGACCTATGTTGGTATTTTAAGTTATTTTATGTCATGAATTTACATTTGGCAAAACTGAGGCTTCAAATGAGATATTAGAATTTAGTGTAGCTGTGTTGATGTGGAATTTTTCTTTAAATTAACGATCACTTATTTGATCCTCTTTTGCTGAAGGGCCCTGGGATTTCAACTAAAATGCAAAATGAAGAAGAATAATTAACTTAAATTCTCAGAAGCTTTATGGAGATAAATTCATAAGTGGGTTATGAAACAACACATGTTGGTTTTATTTTCTGTTATAGCAAAGAATAAAAAGTAGTAGTTTGCTGGCCCCTGGTGAGTATTATAATTTATTTTTCTATAATGGTGTCTTTTGAAGCATGCTTACAAATCCTTCCAGGTTCCCAGTGTGAGCCCCAAGGTGGATTGAATTCATCTGTACCTGTGACAGTAAGTATCTAGGCAAGAATCAGAAAAACAGTAGGTATATAAGTAGACTTGCCCAGTGTAAGATAGATTCTATGGGGAAAATAGAAAATCTCTAGGCCGAGCCTATAGGCTTCCTAAGCCTCAGAGGCCACTGATACATGAAATGAGTAGACAGTCTGAACTGGGTATACCATCGTGGTTGTCACACTGAGAATGTGTTGTCCTTACCAAGCATCATTTCCCTTCTGTTTTCTGCATAATTTGTTGGTATTTCATGGTTGCCCTTCTTACTTTTCTAGTTGTCTGTGACCACAAGCTCCTGTGTTTACAAAATGTATGCATAAGTTTTAATAGGGTGCATTATATATTTTTTCAAAGTAACGTTAATTTTCTGTACTAGAAAACCAAACCCATACTGCCAGTGTGCTGCCTGTCTTACAACCTCTGACCATAAAAAATATATAGTTTGCTCCTTCTTTCTTTTAGTGCCAGTTTATTTGAAAATTGATTACTTTGCGGATGTTCTTTAACTGATACATAAGTAAATTTTCTTTATCTTTACTAAAATGTGTATGTTCAACATTCACAATGAAGGGAAATATTCTACCTGGAAGAACAGAATAGAACCCTCACCTTTGAATATGATTCCACTGATTTTACTTTGTTCTTTGGTATATTTTATTTTTTTAAATATTTTTATGTTTATGTATTTTTGAGAGAGAGCATGTGCACATACGAGTAGGGGAGGGGCAGAGAGAGACAAACACAGAATGTGAATCAGGCTCCAGGTTCTGCACTGCCAACACACAGCCCAACGCAGCACTCGAACCACGAACCCTGAGGTCATGACCAAAGCCAAAGTTGGATACTTAACTGACTGAGCCACCCAGGTGCCCCTGTTCTTAGGTATATTTTACTGTTTGAGGGTTGAACACTCTAACGATAGAGTACCAAGGACCTACCTTGTCCCTTAATATTGTGTGTGATCACAATTATGTCCTGCTCAAAATTTTTAAGTACATCTTTACCATAGGCAGTAAAAATTGAAAAATACGTAAATAAGGAAATAACAACAAACTGGATTAATTTGCTCATGAACTACCACTTACCCTGCAGGTCTTAAAATGCCATCCTTCCTAACTCATGACCTGCTGTCCTGAGGCGACTGTTACTCTAGCATCACATACATCATCTGCCCCTTAAAAGGGATAAGCCTCACTTCCTGTCAAACTTCTGGTAGTTCTTGTTTTTAGACTTCTCTGTCAGGGGTGGGACCTTATCCATGGACTGAATGGTATATTTCTACCGGGGGGTTGGGGGAGGGAAACCTGTATGTTTGGCAATTTGTTCAACATTTATATATATGCAAGCCAAGGACTGTAAAATGTTCATGGTTTCTTCAAAAATTTGCTAAATACTGATGTTCTTTGACTCATTAGAGGCAAGGTACTTGTGTAGAAGACAGTCGAATATATTTTAGTATAAGTTTTTCACTTGGTAGATTAGACTTGAGAGAACATTTTCAGGATCGAATTTTCTTTACACACTTTTCATCTCAAATGTTTGTCCAAGTTGTCAAATGAAAGAAAATTAGGACTTTACTATAGTTTTAAGTTGTAAGTACTTGATAAGTCAGTTTCCATTTCTTGGAAATCCCTGTTTACCAGAGGTACATATTGATACCATTCTTAGTACTTTGGGGGTATAAATTAAATTTAACTTTGTCAACAACTTCTTATAAGATCATGTTACTATTACTACTGTGCTGATACTCTATCACTTGGTTTCATATTCATGTTTTTTTCATGTATACGTTTTTCTTTGGTGATGATTATATCAGTATGCTAAAGCTCAATTTTAGAGACATTGGATATCATTCATTTGGATACCATTAGCTTATCATAAAAAAAAAGACATGGAAATTATTTACATGATGAATGATTCCAGAGTTTCACTGGAATGGGCAGCTTCACCCGATGCCATATCAGTAATAATGTATTTCAGTCCGCATACTTTCTGAGAATGTCACTATCTCTAAATAGGAAATAATCCTTGTCATCTAGAACTAGTTTGGTGCCTCCATAGTCTGGGAGAGGAACTTGATCTCTGGCTTCCACACTAGATGGTTGAATCTCTCCACCCTTTCCTGTAGAGCCTGTCCACAAGCTACTACTCTTGCTTAGTACTTTTTCTTGAGATTTTTCTGGAAGCATAATGCCTCCTTTCGTTACATTTTTGGCTGCACTACTTTGAACTAAAACTGATAGAGGAGAAGAAACTTTGTAGATGCCTGTCCTGCCAGGACTCTTGCTCCTGCAGTCAGTGCTCTGCCCTCAAGCTGCCCCGGATGCTGCAAGGAGACCCAGAGTCTGGCCCCAGGGCCACGTGAACATGGGACTATATTCATCTCTTTATTTTTTTTTAATTTTTTTAACGTTTATTTATTTTTGAGACAGAGAGAGACAGAGCATGAACAGGGGAGGGGCAGAGAGAGAGGGAGACACAGAATCTGAAACAGGCTCCAGGCTCTGGGCTGTCAGCACAGAGCCTGACGCGGGGCTCAAACGCATGGACCATGAGATCATGACCTGAGCTGAAGTCAGACGCTTAACCGACTGAGCCACCCAGGCGCCCCTATATTCATCTCTTTATAAATGTCTGATTAGTACTACAGATTAATAGTACAATGAATGGTGCCCTGAAGTCTAACCATTTGCTTAAAGGGCTAAAGAAGATAAATAAATTAAAATCTAATTAGGAACAAAGGAAAACAATAAATCCATAAGGGCACCTGGGTGGCTCAGTTGGTTATGCCTCTGATTTCAGTTCAGGTCATGATCTCACAGTTGGTGGGTTCAAGCCCCGCATCGGGCTCTGTGCTGACAGCTCAGGGCCTGGAACCTGTTTCGGATTCTGTGTCTCCCTCTCTCTCTCTGCCCCTCCCTCACTTGCACTCTGTCTCTGTCTCTGTTTCTGTGTCTCTATCTCTCTCAAAAAGCAAAATTAAAAAGAATCTGTAGAAAACAAGATACTAGATCTTTTGTATTCATCAGCCCTTGTATTTGCTCTTCTTTGAATTAATCTGTTTTTGTTTTCTGCCAATGTTTCAATTGTAGTTATTTCCTTCTATGTATTCTTTTAAAAGATTAAAGTTGTACTCTTCCACTTTTAGATATCTTAATGTGGAAATCACTCTTATTTTTTTAAATTTATTTTTATTTTTATATTTTTAATGTTTATTTTTGAAAGAGAGAGAGAGCAGAGGAGGGACAGAGAGAGAGGGAGACACTGAATCTGAAGCATGCTCTAAGCTCTGAGCTGTCAGCACAGAGCCTGATGCAGGGCTGGAACTCACAAACCATGAGATCATGACCTGAGCCCAAGTTGGACTTTTGACTGGGCCACCCAGTTGCTCCACTCTTAATTACTTTTTGTCCATAGTTCTTTTTTTTTTAATTGAAAAAAGTTGTCCTAACATAATTTTAAAAGGTCTTCTTTTCCCTATTTACATATCTGTAGTACTATCTGTATTGTAGATCAAGCTTAATAGATCCTGGGCATCTTTCTCTGTTATTTTCTTCATTCACCATTTCCTGTGTCAACAGTGGACACCTCTATCACTGTAGATGTGTAACTAGCCTTGACATGGGGTAAGGCAGACTACCCTACCTTGTTTTTCACAGTTTTCTTAGATAACTTTAGTCATCTGAGTGCATGTGAATTACAGGCAAAGTACATAAAAACCCCATTTAAAAAAGTGTTGATATATTTCCTGGGATTGTATTAAGTTAATTTGAGAAAAGTGGTATGTTACCTTTGTTTCAATGGTTTATTTATTTTTTGAGAGACAGCGTAAACATGAGAGGGGCAGAGAGATAGGTGGACCGGGGTTCCAAAGTGGGGTCTGCACTAACAGACTGACAGCACTGAGCCCAAAGCAGGGCTCAAACTCATGAACTGCAAGATCATGACTTCTAAGCTGAAGTCTGATGTTCAACCAACTCAGCCACCCAGGGCCCCTTAAATTTGTTTTTTTAATTGTGATTTTGCCTTATGACATTGCTTGCTCTTAACATTAATAAAAATGCATTAAAGCTCTGGGTTCACTTTGCATCCATCTTGCTGAAATATATCTTTCAGAAATTCCTTCAAAGAATATGTGCAGGTAATAATTTTCTTAGTCTTTGAAAATGTTGTGAATAATAGTTGTGGTGCAAATTGTAGGTCAGCACATTTTTTTCTTGTTACTCTTTTGAGCTTACTATTTTCTGTTCTCATTTTCATCCACAAAGTCACAGGTGATTGTATCTTCTGCAGTCTGATAGTCATTTCCTTAAGATCTAATACCTGCTTTTTACTAATGTAAGTCGTCAGCTGCGTTTCTTTAGCATGGTGTTCTGTAGTTTTGCTACAATATATCTGGGTGTAAATTTATCTTTTTCCTCCTCGGTATTCATATTTGCACTTAGAACTGAGTATTCCTGTCTGTCTTCAGTTATGTAAAATTACCAGGCATTATTTTTAAATCTTGCTTTTCTGTAGTTCCACACGAGTCCCTTCTTTAGGAGTCCTTAGTGTTGGATATTAATGTCTGTCTTCCATGTCCTTTGAATTTCCTTTTTTTTTTTTTAAAGTTTGTGTATTTATTTACAGAGGTGGGGAGGAGCAGAGAGAGAGGGGAAGAGAGAATCCAAAACAGGCTCTGTCCTGTCACACAGAGCCCAGCCTGGGGCTCTATCTCAGGAACTGCAAGATCATGACCTGAGCAGAAATCAAGAGAAAGGCGCTGAACTGACTGAACTACCCAAGCACCCCTGAATCCTCTGTTTTTAAATTAATTTGCTTCCCTGGGTTGTGTTCTCGAGGAGTTCTTTATTATTATACTTCTCATTCACTAATTTTATCTTCTGTGTAATCTAGCTATTCTATGATGTCTAATTGTTTTAAAATGGATTCATTTACTCCATTTGTCATTTCCAATGTCAGAGTCAGTTTTTTCTCACAGATACCAAATTATGTAGTGCCCTTTCACCTGTGCTTTTATTTTATAACTCTAGATTACTTTTCTTTTGATTTTCTCTTTTAATTTTACTACTGAAAATTGTCAACCTATCTTTTTAGATTGTTTTGCAGACACTCTGCCAGGATAGCTATCTCCCCTGAATCCATGGCTCACTCATGGTGCTGGTGCTGGTATGAATTTCTGCCTCTTCTAGGCTTTCATTTGGTCTCAGTTTTCTGGAGGCTTTCAAGTTAAGAGATGGGCTTTTTTTTTTGCCATTGTTTTAATTGTTTCTTTTCCCCTTTTTATTCCTCCCTTTATTCCTCCCTAACTTTACTGGTGTCCTCATGTATTCCCTGGAACAGCAGTCCAGATGTTGATACTGTACTGTGCACATTGGGATGTCTGCTTTGTGATCATAATTAAAGTTCTTGAGGATTCAGTGCTCAAGTCATATTATTTGGGTTTCTTTCTGGCATTGTGGTGTGTCTTTTTTTTCTTCCTCTACGTCTAGTTTAATAGTTTCCTATAAAGATAGGACCTCAGGCAGCAGGTCAGCAACATTTTTCAGTAATTTGTCCTTTCAAGAATGATTACTGGCTAGACCTGTACTTTAACCTGTGACTTCAAGCAGTGATCTTAATTCTGGTTCTTCTCTCGAATGTGGACTCTTAGTGAAGGAGCCTAAATGTAGGCATACTGTCAGTTGGGGGAAAAGCACCTTTTAGGATGGCAGCTTCGGCATCTGATCCATGGCAGTGCCAAGCTCGTGTCTAAGCCCTGCAGTGTTACTATGTGGGTTTTTTTTTCCTGTTTTTATATTTTCTCTATCAGTGCTCTATATTTTAAACAGGTAATATGCGTTAAGGCATAAATCGTCATGCCATCTCAATTAGGGAGTTTCAATGCTTTCTATTTAATCAACTGGTATTCATTAACTTCACAAAATTAAAATTAAAACCCACAGAAATATACTACTAATACATTCATAAGAGATAAACCAGTTCATTATGTTTTAGGGGGCAGTGTATGCATATTGTTCTGACATACTAAAATTAACAATAAAGGTTTCTGTTTTGTCTTTGTCTTCTCTATCAAAAAGTTTAGTATCCAAATTTAAAAGTATTTAACAATTTTGCAGGAATTTGAGTTAATACAGGTAAACCTGGATTAAATGAATGTTTTCAAAAAATTATTTGCTAAATACAACCTTTAATAAGAATATGGCCAAACCCAAAGTAATAACATCGGGTACGGGTAAGGATGTGGAACAGTAGGAATTCTTCCTTACCGGTGGGCATAAAAAACAGTGCAGCTACTTTGGAAGATAGTTGGCTGGTTTCTTAATAAACAAAGCATACTCATTTAAAAAAAAAATCTTACCATTCCAGCCAGCAATTGTGCTCCATGATGTTTATCCAAATAAGTTGAACACTTGTCCTCAGGATAAACCGCCCACAAATGTTTATAGCAGCTTTGTTCACAATCGCCAAAACTTTAGGCAGCCATGTTGTCCTTTGGTAGGTTAATAGATCAATAAACTGTGGTCCATCCACACCATGGGAATATTGCTCATCACTAAAATGAAATGAGCTTTTAGGCCATAAAAAGACGTGAAGGAACCTTAAATGCATATTCCTAAGAGGAAGAAGCCAATCTGAAAAAGCTATATAGTGTATGGTTCCAACAATATGACATTTTGAACAAGGCAAAACTGTGCAAACCATAAAGAATCACTGGTTGCCACGGTTTGAAGGGAGGGATGAATATGTGGAGCACAGAGGATTTTTAGGGCAGTGAAACTAATCTGTGATATTGCAATGATGGATATATCTCATTATACTCTTGTAAAAATCCATAGACTGTACAACCCCAGGAATGAACCCTAATGTAAACTGTGGACTGTGGATGATCTTGTAACCATGTAGGTTTATCCACTGTAACAGATGTACACCTCTAATATGGGATGTTGATAGGTGGGTAGGCTGTGAATATGTGGGGAGAAGGAGTATATGGAAAATCTCTGTATGTTCTTCTCAATTTTTCTGTGAACCTAAAACAACTGTAGAAAATAAAGTGTACTTAAAAAAATGTTTACCAACACAAATCATGTTGTTTTAAGCACAGTTTTAAAACATGCTCAGTGTAGTACCATATGCTCATGAGTGTACAATAATTCCTTTGAAACTGCTTATCTTCAAACATGTATATTTAAATAAGACTTGTCCATATAATAGCAGGTACTTTATTTTCTCCTTTTGCATATATTTAATATGATAATCAATTCAACCTGGTATTATTCTGGCTGCTAGTCAAAGCCTCATACGTGTTTGTTAATTTGCCACTTGTTCCTTATACAACATCTTGGCTATTTAATAAGCCCTTGGAAAAGTCAAGAGAGTCCTGCCCCAGCATGGGTCTTAATTGAATATGTACTGCATAATAGAATTAAATTCAGAACAAGCCATCAGTGGCAGATGATCCTTCAGTTACCAACAAAGCTTCGGTGGGAGGGATGGTGTAAAGGTGATAAAATGATGGCAGCAAAGGGCTTTGGAATATTGTATGATAGGATTATATAATGGCTTTAAGGACACCCCAGGCTAAAGTGGACCAAGTCCTCTCTGGGGCCGCCTGCTCTCATTTATTTGTGAGTCCTTTCACTGTAAAAACATAAGGATTTTTAGATAAAGGTTTCTATCATCTTCTCCCAATTTGTTTGGAGAATCTTTGAAATCCTGCCTCTAAGAAAATTAAGGAAGGTAATAATAATGTGGGTAGATGGTATCAAAATGCTCAGTGTGTTGTTGTTGTTGTTGTTGTTTTGTTTGATCACAGCTATTACTAATAGCAGAACTTGTGGTGTTGAGGATTAAGTTTTTGGTACAGGTAGTTCTCAGGTGGCTGTGTGATAACATATTTAAACATTTACAATATGCTTCCAAGCTGGAACACTTTGATGTCGTTCTGTCTGTGAAATAGATGGTATTGTGTAAAACATTACAGCAGATCTTTTAGAGTGAGTTGACAGGATGGCAGCATAGTTACTCACAGTTCAGACGACGACAATATAGAATGTAATGAGCCATAATGCTATTAGTTTTCACTTGAGAATTTTCATGTTGTATTTTGTACAGTCCTTAAAATATCATGCATAAAACATTGTGCCGAAACAATAGCAAGTTTTATATTCATAATGTCATTACGAGCCAACGGTTTAATAACCGTAGGAAACAATGGAAAATTTGCCTCAGACTCTTTTGGAAGGTGGGAACGAGAAGAGCTGCTGCGTGAATGGTCCCGTCTGAAAGGCGCTCTGGCTAGACAAGTAGATACCAGAGTGTGACCCTTTGTTTTGCTGGGAATCTCTGTAAATGCCGCTGGAGTGAACAGGGCATTTGAGGCTATGGCATCTTTAAGGAGAGGGTGAATCTATTGTACTCATCCTCGGTGCCCACCAGAAAAAAAAAAAGTGCATCCCTCAGGTAATGAATTGACCGCTAACTCAATGAAAGAGAGCAGGAGGCTTGGAAGAATAATGACTCCAGAATAGAATATGGAAATAACCATCGTATAGCAGCATTTGAAAAGAGCGTGGCTCTCTAATACCTTGGATTTGCTTCTGTTATGGTAGGACATAATTTCATCATTACGATTACTAACAGATGGAGTGATACATTTTGTTTCCAAATACTAACACAAAAGAGCAAACCACAGAACTTGATGAGAAGGATGCTACATTTGATATTTACTAGTGTATATGTGGCGCTAGACAAGTACTGAGAAATTAATCTCTTGGAATGAACCACCATCGAACACTTCTGTCAAGTAATGCCATTTACTTTCCTTATTAACATACTGAGCGATTCTGTTGGATCACTTAGCATGGTGAGCTTATTAGGAAAATAACATTGGTTCGAGCAAAGAACTCCTGTGACCTTTCTAAATGAAAATAGCATGATGCTCAAAATAATTGGTGGAAGGACCATCTCTACACACAAAGTGGTTTTGTGCAATCAACTGCCATACTGAGAAGAAACTTTGTTTTTTGTTTTTAATGTTTGGAATGCCGAAGATTTTTCTGTTTCGTTTCTATTTTAATTAAAGAGAATGAAAGTTGTATTTACATTAAATGCAGACAGCACCCTCCTTCCTAGAGTGAGTGTTTCTCCCAAATGGCTACCTTTTCCCACCTTGGTCTTCAGGAAACCCTTGATCACACTCTAAGAGCAGTTAGGCCTTTTTGAAAATAGGAAAATCAAAGGGAAGTTACATTTAAGATCTCAGAATTTTTGCATATATCATAAAATGATTACTAGGAATGCATTACTCAATTATGTATTTACAAATGGGCTAAAACATCTAGATAAAACGTGGTTAATGCTGAAGAAACTCGTTTATAAGAAGGAATGGGAAGAATCAGTAGTGGTCTGCTTGATCTCAGTATCCTAATACTGTATCCCTTGTGAGTAAATAAAACATTGTGTTTACCATCTAATGATTAAAATAGCGAGTAAATAATTTTGAGTAAGGCATACTTAATCATTTTCTCAAATATCTTTCTAAGCCACATGTTCAGATGAAACAAAAAAAAAGTACTTCATAAACATTGATATCTGAAACCTGAAACTAAAATATATAGGAATATAGTTTGTCCTTCAGAGATGTGACGCTCTCAGTTAAAAAGTCAGCTTCTATTTTAAATCAGAATTTATGTGTAGTTTGTGATTGGTTTAAAATATAAATGTTTTATACCCCTTCTTGGCTAGCACAGAATGAAATCATCTTGAAGGATTTTTATTAATCACATAAGTTAGAAGCCATATGTTTCAAGGAAAAAATATTTCCAAGAAATAGAGGTCTACTCGAGGCCTGACCCATGTTACCATCAAACCCAAGCATAATTTGCTCTGTGTGGCTGTTGAAAATTATGTTTTACATATCATTTACTATCCATTACACTGTATTACATCATGACTACTCACTGTTTTGTCTTTCATTTGTACCTATTTGTTCATATTTTTAAACTAGATCAAAAATTTCTGGAAAGACATTTGTTGCCATATCCCCATAATGTACCACATTGCAGATGGGAAATAATTAGACAATTGGGAGCATATGAGATCATTTATATTTTTGTGTATAAATGTGTAAAAAGACTTCCCCTTGATTATAGTTATAAATATTATGAAGTATAACTGAGCTTGTGAGACTATCAATAAACCCAAATGTCTATGAAATGTAAAGTCTAGCTCAAACATATGATTAAACTGTCAGTAGTAAAAGGAAAATGTAGAATCCTACTTAAGTTGTAAAGTTTTTCTTCCTTGGTACATATAATTAGCCAGAAATCAGTCTTTACCCAATATCCATTTAATGTGAGGAGCCATAGGATAATTTTAAAGCTCATATATAAGTCCTAAAGGAATGAGGAATACAGGATAGGAGAGGATTATTCTGTGATGCCCCTGTCTTCCAGTAGGAAATCGTGGAAGTCTCCTGAATGAGAAGTCCTGGGAATAGACTAAACGGGGAAGAGAGTACTAGAGGTTTACATTGCTACCTATCCTATTTTACTGAGGTCTGTGCCACTAAAAATTTGCATCATGGCCTTCTAGGAAGGCATGTGTGTATGGACTAACTAAAAGTCCAGCCATTTTTATGATAGTTCAGATAATAAAAATCACTAATGGATGATAAGGTATTTTATTTTTCTGTTTTTCTTAAGTGCAGCATTGCATAAAATCAAGGAAATAAACACTTAATTCAGTTAAAGAATTCTTCTGGGTAGGCCACAGCACATGAGAATTCTAGAGTTGGAATTCATTTGAAAGATTATCCGGACTGTTGACAGATAAGTATATGGTTGGGGTGGGGGGGACGGGACCAAGAGGTTAAGGGACTTGCCTAAAGTCTTGAAATTACTGGTGCATCAAAACCACACATATATTCTTCCTCCTTAGTCTCCTTGCTAGTGTTATTTCTTTTTTTGTTTTTAATGTTCCTGTTGGAACACAGGATAGTTCTCTTTTTAAGTTTTTGACGAACCTTCATACTCTATTCTGGAGTGGCCGCCTCTTTTAAATGTAACAGCCTTTCTACACCATGAAGTTATGCCTAAGTATAGAGAAGGATAACGTATAAGAATAATAAAATGATTGAAAAAATTCTGTTGTTACATGTTACGCAAATGTTCATCTTTCCCATTGTTCATTAGTAAACCAAATATGTCTTTCACATGCTTTCGTCCTCCACATAACATGTCATAGGGTTTTTGTGATTACATTTGTTTGAAATGTTCTTGATATGAATAGTTTGCTTTTCTTCACTGTTTGACACGCTTGATATTTGGAGGGAAACAACTGTCTTGATAAATGAATAGTTAAAACATTATTTTCTGGTTTCCAGATTATATTGAATAAAAATAGTACATTTTTGTGTATATTTATATATTTGTCTTCTGTACATCAACACATGTATTTGTATTATGGAGTTAAACTGCTTGTGGAATATTATACAGAAGTAATAATAGTCTGTATAATTTAGGCAATCACAGGCCTTAGCAAGCTTAGAAACCATAAATCTCTGACATTTTACTCTTCTATCCATTAGGAATTCCCGGATGGATTTAGAACAAGGCCAAATCAATGTTGCAGTGTGTTTCACTTGTAGAAACTAGACTTGTAATCTTTCTGAGTGGCTTTTTTTATTACAAAAAACCAGTATCCTTAGTTTTGGGGTTTGATCTCTACACTGTTGACACAGACTACGTTTCCAGACATTCACAATCTTTGTTCTATTCTTCATGGATTACAGAATATGCCAGATGTGTAGAATTTTCCTGGAAGAGTTGGAGTCACCCAAAAGTCATTAAAAAGTTGAAAAATGAAAGCATTACTGTTACGATACAAAGTAGTACTCATTGAAACTGAAATTCTTGCACTTGCATACAGTACTTAGCTATTGTGGCTGCTCAGCTCTCTAATCTTATGTTCACACTTAGGCCTCACCATAAAGCATTTGTTACATTAAAAATAAGGAGGACAAACTGAAAACTAATAAAAGACAATGGAGAACACGTCTGATTTACCTGCTAAATGCTCCTTTTATCTTTTGGTTAATGAATAGAAAAAAGGTAATTTTAGTGAGTTATTATCAACAAGAAAGATAAATAAACACAATGTATGCCATTTTATTTAAGTTCTTGAATATTCAAACTAAGTTGTTTCCATTAACTTTCTAATTCATTGCCTGCTTTTTCCCACTTTTTCCCAGAAACTGGTTTTTGGTCATTGATTTTTTTTTTTAGTTGAGAGAGACAGAGAGAGGGAGGGAGGAGGAGAGTATGCACCAGTGGAGGAAAGGGGCAGAGGGAGAGAGAGAGAATCTCAAGCAGGCTCCACGCCCAACACACAGCCTGACACAGGGTTCTATCCCAAGACCCTGGGATCATGACCTAAGCCAGAATTGAGAGTCAGATGTTAAGTTGACTGAGCCACACAGGTGCCCCTAGTCATTGTTTATTTTCTTATTTCTCGCTTTACTGAGCCCTAAACTTAGCCACGCACATTTAGCTGAAGTACTGGTACAATGTATAATAAGCTAGTATTATAGAAGTACATTAGTTCTAAACAATAATGAAGAAGCAAAAAGTTGTATATTTATAAGCCACATTCTAGGATTCCAGGAGAAATATTTCCATTATAATAATGTTAATGGGGTGCCTGGGTGGCTCGAGTAGTTAAGTGTCTGACTATTCATTTCAGCTTAGCTCAAGGTCACACGGTTCATGGGACTGAGCCCTGTGTCAGGCTCTGTGCTGGGTGTGGAGCCTGCTTGGGATTCTCTCTCTCCCTCTTTCTCGGCCACTACCCTGCTCACACTCTGTCTCTCAAAATAAATAAACTTAAAAAAGGCAAGCTAGTTTTTCTTATTTATGAATTAAATTTATGCGTGGGAAAAAAGTCACATATCTGATAACAGAATGTACAAATAATACGCTTTTTTGTGTGTAGGGTGGCAAGAAGAATAGACCAAAACGTTGTATTTACCCCATTCATCATGATATGTTTGGAAGTTATTTAAAACATAAGAACATCTTGATAATCTGTTTTGAAAACATGTTTTGCATGGCCTCAAGAACCTAGAGCTTTCCAATATACTTTAATTATGTAGTGCATTATAAAATAAAGCTTCATTTAGATTATGTTAGGCCATTTTATAATACAACCAAATGTGATATATCCTTTTATTTCATTTTAGTCCTACAGTGTTAGATAAGCTCAGTTGTGTTCAAGAAACTATGTTTTTGTACACAGGATGGATACTAATTCATTCTTTATTAGTCTTGAGGGGAAGTAAATTCTGACACACTGCCTACTCTGTTGCAAAACTAACCAAATCAAACAATTTATTCCACAACTGACCAATTCAGAGAGAAAACAAACCAAGCTAAAGTATCATTTTAATTTAAATTACCAACTTGTAAACTCTGAGAATAAATAGAGCTGAACTCAAAGTCTAAATAATATTTATTTTTATGTTGAGCTGTTGCTAAGTTTCACTATGTTTGACCAAACCAACCTGACTCTGTGCTTATGTAATTGTGAGCAAGCTGACATCTGCATGTGAGTACTTACTTTGGATTTTATGGTGATCATATTGCTATCAACATGATTTACAATTATACAGGAAGTAGCAATACTTTGATTTTGCTGACTTGCTTACTCCGTAATGTGATCTACGTTTTACATAATCAAAAATCAACTCTCCATACCAGTGGTTAGCCAAGGAATGGCAATTTTAAAAAAGCAAGAAGTTTTTTTAAAAATGGATTTTATTATGAAATTCCTTTTTACTTAAACTCTGGTATGCATCTCATCAGGGCTGATAGAAGTTTCTGAATCATTATAGAATCTCTTGAGTAGAAGTAATAATGGAACACATGAAGGGATTTCCATGCTTTTTCCCCCCTATGAAATGTTGAGTTTGGTTAATCTTCATTACTTTACTGTCTTCCTACCATTGGAGAATAGCACTTGTGTATGTCAAACTTTAAATTGAAACGACTTGAGGTCTGTGTTCTATTTCAGATTCTGATATGGTAGGTTTGAGGTGTGCCTGAGTTTCAGCATTTTTAATGAGGTGATACTGTTTTGTCATGAATAGCAAAGGTATATGTAGACAGTGACATTCAGTATTGATTAAACTTTTCACTTAAACCTAGATAGCACTTAATAACCTTGGTAATTGCTACCCCATTCTTACTTTAGCAAATTTTTGTAAACATCTCAAACCCTCATAAAGATTATGATAGTACAAAGCATAGGGTTTCAAGTTGGCTATAACATTATTAAAAAGCCTCAGTTCCAACTTTGGGCAAATTTCTCAATTCACTGGATCTCGATTTTCTTATCAGCAAAATGCAAATGATCCTGCCTGTGTTACATGGGGATGATGCTTTAATATGCCACAAGAATCATCTAAAATGAACAGTAGCTAACATGGAATTTAAAGTACGAGATTCCTTCTGCAAACGCCATGGTTTGTTTATATAACTCGGTCTATGTATGTATGTATGTATGTATGTATGTATATATGTTACAGGTAGATATAGTAGATACATACATACGTTAATATATACACAGCATGCATGTGAGCTAGAAAAAAGCAAAGAGACAGTGGTCTTCAAAGGTATAAAATGCATGAGTTCAAGAGAGTACAGACCTCCAAATGAACTCTTCACCGTCTTACATTTTAACATTTATTGAGGTCTTATTGATATATTAAAAAATGCACATATATAATGTATACAATTTAATGGGTAGTCTTTTGAATTTAGTCTTTTGAATTTAGTATTTGGTAACCTGGTTGTGGGTTTTGGGAAAAATTGTAATTTAGATCCCTTCCAATTGATATACCATAGTACTTTGCAAATGATAGATTCAAGAAGGAATATATTTGTTCCTGCTGGAAGTTTTGTCACAGGACAATTTTCACATTATAGGAGTGGAAATTCATTTAGAACTGGCTGGCAGGTTAATTTGAAATCACTTCAAGAACTATGAATGCCTATTGTTAACTATTTTTAGTTTGAAAACTCTGTAGGCTAATGATAGATGGCATGCTGTGATTGTGCATGTGTCCGTGTGTGTGTGTGTGTGTGTGTGTGTGTGTGTGTGTGTGTGTACACGAGAGAGAGAGAGAGAGAGAGAGAGAGAGAGAGAGAGATTGACATGCTGATATATGCTTCATCACTGAATTTTTAAATAGAGGAATTAAGTTATTTTAACTTACGAAAATACAAAATATATTAAAATAAAGCAATAACATTTATGCTTTTATACAAATAATATTAAAAAATGAGATATTAAAAAATGAGAACAGTGAGATTCTCTGTTTTTTTTTTAATACCCATCTCACTTCATATCTAAAACAGAGTGCTGTAATCCGCATGTTCAGTGAAGTATTTCACTTATTCCTATATTTGGTTGTTACTGCTGAGTGACATGGAAATCCTATTTCACAAAGGTTTGTGTAGCAAAGACTAGACTGCTCTACAACTACTAAATTGTTTCATTTCATACAAGTGTTTACCTCAAATTTTTGGTGATAGGACTAATACCATGTATAATCACTTTAAAGTATTCTAGTCTTTTGTTGACTTGATGCATGAACAGCTTGAGGGACATTTAATCCCTGCTTATATCAAACTCCTTTTTGTTTGTATCACAGATAGTTGGGAGATGAGTTGATAAAATATACATATTTAATGAATAAGACACATCAAATAGTACTACAAATATATGTAACTGGCGGACAAAAACTATTCCTATCCTCACCATCCGTGGAGTTACTTCTAAGACAAAAAGATTGTAAAGGTCATGATCCCGGAGTTGTGCGATCAAGCTCCATATTGGGTTCCATGCTGAGCCTGCTTGGGATTCTGTCTTTCTTCCCTTAACCCTGCTCACTCTCTCTCTTTAAAGAAAATAATAATAATAATGATAAATGGGGACTATAGGAGATGTATGAATCCTGGAGAAAAAGATCATTTTCAAAGGATACAGCCTCTTGCATCAGGCTGCCTAGGTTCATATCTACCTTTCACTAGCTTTGTGTCCTTTAACAACCTTGAGATTTCCACCTATGTAGCTTCTCTGAGCTTCAATTATGTCGTCTGTAAAATGCTGATAAAAATGAGCGCCTACGTTATGGAGTTGTTGTGACGATTAAATTTCCATATTTCCCTGAATCTAAGAAATTGTCAGTCATATGACGTCATTTTGTGTACCACTACGAAAGAAGAAAAAATAAAGTAACCCCTAGACTGTATGCACCAATGCTTTTAAATATATACTCAATCTTAGAAATAATAAAATGTGAAATAGGTCATCTTAGAATCCATCAAACCTAGTAGACAGTACTGATAAGGTACTTAACACATAGTAATTGCTCAGAATTTGCTGTCATGGGATAGAATTTCTCTCAGGGCAGATCATGTTTCCCACATAGAAAATGGAGGCCTTCTAAAAGGGATGACTCACAACAGGCTTCAGTATGGAAGAGCAAACGTCGAAACTGGACAGTGTTCACAAAGGACCCTTGTGTAGGGTTTCATTCCTTCCAGCTCTTCTGTTGCAAAACACAGAGGTAAAAGCCCTTTTATAGTGGACCATTTTGCATTCCTCCCCCGCCTCCGAATTCTCTTTAATTATCCCCATGTACAAGTCATGCAAGGCCTGTGCTCCCACCCAGTTCCATGTGGAAGTTTGTGGAGACCACAGTGGGGAGCATTTCACCAGGAGCTGGGACCCAGGCAGTGCAGCTGATGCACACTAGGAATGGCACTGTCCAATAGCTCCATGTGGTGTCAAGGTCGGCCTTGAGCAGCTTTGTAAGAAAGAGTCTCTGAGAGTGATAAGGAGGGAACCACACCCAGAGAAGTAACTACCAGGGGATTTGTGATTTAGGAATAAATGTGAGGAACAAAACCTTTCTCCAGGATTTTATTTCTTTTTCACTTTTTTTTTTAAATTTTTTTTTTCAACGTTTATTTATTTTGGGGACAGAGACAGACAGAGCATGAACAGGGGAGGGGCAGAGAGAGAGGGAGACACAGAATCGGAAGCAGGCTCCAGGCTCTGAGCCATCAGCCCAGAGCCTGATGCGGGGCTCGAACTCATGACCGCGAGATCGTGGCCTGGCTGAAGTTGGACACTTAACCGACTGTGCCACCCAGGCGCCCCATTTTTTCACTTTTTTTTAAGTGTTTATTTTTGGAGAGAGAGAGAGAGAGATTGAGCACCAGAGCACGAGTGACCTCGAGCAGAGGAGGAGCAGAGAGAGAGGGAGACACAGAATCTAAAGCAGACTCCAGGCTCTGAGCTGTCAGCCCAGAGCCCAGCATGGGGCTGGAACCCACAAACTGCAAGATCATGACCTGAGTTAAAGTTAGATGGTTAACTGACTGAGCCACCCAGGCACCTCTCTTCCTCCAGGATTTTAGAGAAAGGTGACTGTTAGAATGGCAGAAGTGGCTAATGGTTAGTTGGCATAAGTGATGAAATTTTTTCACAGTATATACAGTCTACACTACTAGTGGTCATTGAATCATGTTAGTGATTTTCCTCTATTGCCTCACTTTTGAAAAGTATATTTTTATATTTCTGATATCAGAATATACAACAACAGTGACAGTATTAATACTTCTAGCTAACACATAGAATGTACTATGTTCCAGGTGCTATTCTAGATACACACAGTTTACTGTTACAAGTGCATTACTGGTGTTAACTCAGTGGTAAGTCTCTGAGCTGGGTGCAGTTGTTATCCCTCATTTAACAGTTGAGGAGACTGAAGTATAGAAAGGTTACTTCTCCAAAGTGTCAAATGTCCACAAACACACACACGTATATGGCCACATGGACAAGAACTATTAGGTAGCAGAGATGGGCAGCATGGTCCTAACCATTACATTCTTAAACAATTTCACAAGACCATGGGATCGACATTCCTTCCCCCAAACAGTTTCTAAGCCAGTGATAACTTTACAACCTTATGGTAGCCTGAAGTTTAGAAAATGAATATGGTGACTGCATTGTGCCTACAGTCCTGTTTTTGTCTATCTACCTGTATCCAGGACCCCCAAGGTCATTGGCAGCGGGCATGGATGTTGGCTTCTCCTGTGCATCTGAGTCTCAGCTGTGGCAAAAAGTGAGCTTGAGCAAGATTATTTTAATTAAACATTTTATTCTGACTTAATTGTAGAATTAAAGAGTGTTGTAAAGTATAATACAAAAAGATGTTGTATAACATTTACCCATTTACCCTCTGCTGCTCTTATCTTGGAAATAAATAGTAAAATATCATGACATTTTAGAATGAATCCATCTTAATCAGAGTTCCCAGATTTTTCCTTGTATTCCTGTGTGTGTGTGTCTGTGGTGAATTCAAAGACATTAAAAAAAAAAATTAGCATTCATTTCTGAGAGAGCACAAACAGAGGAAGGTCAGAGAGAGGGAGACACAGAATTCGAAGCAGCCTCCAGTCCCTGAACTGTCAACACCGAGCCCAATGCGGGGCTCAAACCCATGAACGGTGAGATCATGACCTAAGCCGAAGTCAGATGCCTAACCAACTGAGCCACCCAGGTGCCCCAGAATCCAATGCAATTTTAAAACATGTGAGATAGTGCCTCCACCACTATAGTCAAAATTCAGATCACTTGCATGACCATGGGGTCCTTCCTGCTGGCTTTTTATGCCAACACCCATTTTTCTCCTTCCACCCTGTCCTATCCTAACCCATGGCAACAGTCTGTATTTCATGTCTATAATTGTGTTATTTCAAAAATATTACACAAGCATAGTAGTATAGATTTGGAATTGGCAGCTCAGCCTAGTTGTCTTTAGATGCATCTAAGTTACTGCATGTAGCAAATAGTTTCCTTTTTTCTTGTTTAAGAAAATTGAAGTATAGTTGACATACAGTGTAATGTTTCACGTGTACACCATGGTGAATCACCAATTCTCTGCAGTATGCAGTCTTTACTACAATAAGTGTAGGTACCATGTATCATCATACAAGATGATTACAACATTATTGACTGTGCTGTATTTTACATCCTTGTTTCTAACTTATTTTATAACTGGAAGATTGTATTCATTAATATCCTTCACATATTTCACCCATCCCTTCCCCCACCCTCAGCCTTGGAACTACTAGTTGGCTCTCTTTATTCATGAGTCTGATGATTTTGTTGGTTCATTTGTTTTGTTACATTCCGTATGTAAGTGAAAGCATATGGTATTTGCTAATATATATTGCTGATTCATTTATTATGGATATCCCGGCGTTTATTAAAGGGGCAGAGAAAGAGAGGGAGATACAGGATCCAAAGCAGTCTCTAGGCTCTGAGCTGTCAACACAGAGTCTGACGCGGGGCTCGAACCCAGGAACCACGCGATCATGACCTGAGCCGAAGTCGGATGCCCAACTGACTGAGTCACCCAGGCACCCCGGTTGGTTGGTTGGTTGGTTGGTTGGTTGGTTGGTTTTTAAAAAGCCACACAACTATTTTCCAGAGGTGGCTCTAGCATTTTACAGTCTTAACAGCAATATGTAAGTCGTCTAGTTTCCTAACATCCTTGTCAACATTTGGTGTTGTCACTATTTTTTATTTTAGCCAGTCTGGTCAGTTTGTAGTTTTGTCTCACCGTGGTTTTAATTTGCATTTCCTTAATGCCTAGTGATGCTAAATATCTTTTTTATATATTTATCATCTGTATATATTCTTCAAAAGAATGTATTTTTTCAGTATTTTTTCCCTATTTTCTTTTTCTTTTTTCCGTTTTAGAGCAAGTGAGAGAGTAAGTGGGGTGGGGGAGAGGGGGGAGAGAGAGAAAGAGAATCCCAGGAAAGCTCCACATTCAGGGCAGACCCTGACCCAGGGCTCAATCACACAACCCTAGGATCATGACCTGAGCTGAAATTAAGATTTGGATGCTCAACCAACTGAGCTATCCAGGAGCTCCACCCCATTTTCTAATTGAATTTTATTTTTTTTACTTTTGACTTTTTAGTTACATATTCTAGTTACTTATCTAGGTCAGTAAAAGTGATAAGCAGGTATTTTCTTATAGTTCGTATCATTTCTTTCATCTTCTTAACAGGTTACTTCCCAGAGCATGACTTTTAAAATTTTGATGAAATTTATTTTATTAATGTTTCTGTTTATGGGTTGTGGTTTATATGTTAAGCATAAAAAGTCTTCACTTAAGTCACAAGTATTATCTCATATATATGTATACTACTAAAATTTTTATCATTTTATATTTAACATGTCAGTTTTGCATAAAGGGTTAAACATAAGTCTACTTGCTCCGGTGCCCTTTCTTGAAAAGACTATCATTCCTTCATTGAATTGCTTTTACAACTTTTACAAAACTTTGTGGGTATGTTTGTACCAGTTTATTTCTGGGTTCTCTCTTCCATTGCATTGATGTAAAACTCTACCCCCCACCATTTCCAACTCTCTTTCTTATAATTGGGTAATAAGTCTTAATATTGACCAACATGATTCCTGTCACTTTTTCTTAGTCAAGGTTGTTTTAGCTATTATAGGGTTGTGTCATTCCATATAAATTTTAGAATAAGCTTGTTTGTGTCTACAAAAATGACCTTGCTTGTGTTTTGATAGGAATTTCATTAAAACTACACATCAACCTAGAGAGAATCAACATTTTCACCACGTTGAATCTTCCAGTCTCTTAACACGGTGCATCTCTCCACTTTGGAGATCTGACTTCTTACATGATGCTTTGCTTTCTAACAGTGCCTGACATTGGGATTAGATTGTGTTTTCATGTTTCTACTATTCGTATAATGGCGTTATTGTCTGTTATGCATGTGATTAGAAAAAGAAAGGGAAAATAGGAAAGGGTCCAAAATTGGAGTTTTCAAAGGGAAGCAATTTTTAAAAATTTAAGTCACTGTATCTAAAAATATACCATATGTGTATGATGTTGTAGTAATTTTAAATGATAAGGTTATAATTGTTTATAGACAGATTGATAGAGACCTATAATTTTTCATGAATGCAAAACATCTTTCTAATTACATTAAAGTCATGCATCAGGGTGTTTCTTAATCACTTTTTTAGCCTACAGTTTTATGATTCATGTTGTAAAATGAAGACTGGTCCTTATATTCTAATATTTATGAATAGTCCCTGTATATTAAAACAGACAACAAAGTAATTAGAGCCAGTACTAAATTTAAAAGTGAATTAGAAATGAACTTTTAAGTAATTGAAAACCCTAAAGGCATTGTGTTACGTAAATTGGGAAGGGTCTGAGTCATTTTCTCCACTAAATGAATTATTTAGCTTAATTTAAAACATTCAGATTAATACAGCTTCACAGGTAATAACCTGGGAAAAACACAGGGTTGATAGCTAAGATATTTATATAAAGTTCCCAACTTTATAGAGAAGCGGAAAAAAATTGGCCATTTTTGCCTCCCTTCTCCACAGTTATCTGTATCTCTTGAAATGTTTCTCCTGTGATGACATATATTTTTTAAGTTTTGATTTGAAAGCATCTTTTTATTTAAATGCCATGGGAAAATGTGTTAGCTTTTATTGGCTAGCTTAAGGGCGTAAATGCCAGAAAAAAAATTAAAACCATTTAGAATCAAGCAGTTGATACTTGACATATATGTGCAACTCTGTAATAAGGTATTTCATTTGTCAGGGTGTTGCAGAATGGAGTGTGTTTATGTGTGGAGTGATGTATTCATACACACGTGGACACATGGGCAACTGGAGGTCTTTTATCACTCAGTCAAGTACATTGTCAACAGGTCAATCACTATATGACTCTTGTTTTAAACTCTGAGACAATCCATTGCTTTCAGCCCTTACTTCTGGAGTGAAAACTTCATATACAAATCAGTATGGAGGTGGTAAGTTTTTATTTCAAGTTGTAATAAATATTGTATACTCAAACCACCAGATAAAGCCTTGAAAAATGTAGACATTGTTGTATACACAGAAACATGCTTCGTTATGAATCCCATTCATTTTCATCTTCTACTTTATTACTTCAAAGGGAAAAGCTGTTGATTTTTCTGATCTCCCTGTGTCAGCCATGACCCTGGCAAGAAACGGAATCTAGCACAGATGGTTCAATGAAACCCGGTAATGGGACTACTTTCAGAGCTATGGGCAGGTTTAAAGGAAACAACAACAACAAAAAGGGCTTTTGGAGTTCATATATATTACCAGCAGTAGGAGACTGTTAAATGTCCCCCTACTCAGGTGTGAAGGATCAAGCAAAGGAGGTAACATTTTCTAAATTCAGTAAGAGAGCATTGGAAGAGGGGATTCCTAACAGGACATTTAGGACTGTAAGCTGCCACTGTGAGAAATAAGGCCCAAAGAAGATGCAGTGGAATGGGGAAGAAATGCCTTTCTCTTTGCCTGCCTTTTTTTCTAATGGGTGTGCTGCCCATTGGCCCAAATCAACCAAGAATAGTCAGCAAAGGATCTAATGAAATGTAACATATGGGGGATCAGCCTTGCAGGCACAGAGTAAAGCAAAGAAGGACATAAAAGTGGTTGGGTTCATACCAGAAGAAGACAGGAGAATAAAATATTCAAGGCATAGAAAGAAAAAAAAACACCAACCTAGAATTCTGTATCATTGAAATTATCTCTCAGAAGTGAGGGAGAAATAAATACTGTATCAGACAAACCAACACTGAGAGGATTTGTTGCCAGTAGATTTGCCTTACAAGAAATGTCAGAAGTACTTCGGAGAGAAAGAAAATGATGTAGCTCAGAAACTTGGATCTACTTAAAGGGAAAAAAAAAAACCTTAGAGAAGGGCTAAATGAAAGTAAAATAAAATCTTTTAATTTTCATACTCCTAATAATGTAATAGATATCTGTCCAAAATCATAATAGCAATAATGTATTGGGTGATTAGAGCTTACTGATAAATGAATGGCAGCAATGTTATAAATTTCAAGGAGGAGAGTGGAATACTTTGTTATATATAATGTAGCTGCACTAGCTATGGGGAAAAATTGATTGCAGTGGGGAGCAGAGAGAAAATGTCATAATTCCCTACTTTAGTCAATGTCAGAACTGTCCCCTAGCTAGTTCAAGTTCAAGTTCACTTATTTTTAACCATAAATTATTTCATTTTATTCTTTTCCTAATAACTGAATGAAAATAGAAAAAAATGGGGTCTATAAAGTATAAGTGAGAACCTAATACAGTTTCTCTTTTCTAATGGATTTAACTACTACTCCTAGCCTTGTCTCAATATATTTTTTCAAATAATATGTTTCTACAAACCTCCTTTTCAAGAACCAGTTGTATTATTAGAATTCCCTGTCTTCAAATGGAGGATTTATTCAGGTAGCCCTTCCCCCCCACATCCCCTTTTTTTATTGTTTTACAAAGAGGGACTTATACCTATCTTTAATCTTACTCTGTTCTCCAGTTTTCTGAAGGTATACCTCAGAATTGGGAAATCGTAAAAAGTACTTCATTCATGAATGTGACAGGAAACATAACTTGAGGGGCACCTGGCTGGCTCTTTCGTGCAGTCCTTGATCTCGGAGTCATGTAATTGAGCCCCAAATGGGGTGTAGAGATTATTTAAGAAATAAACTTTAAAAGAAAGAAACAGGTACCTTTGAAGACAAAGATGATAATGAAAAAGACATATGTGCACACACATACACACGCACCTACATACATATTAAACCCAGGTTTAGTAACTTAGCAGACTTCTTAATATCCCAAATAAAGCTAAAAAATAAAGCTAACACTGAAACTTCACAATAAAATGTTTACTTTTTAAAAAAGTGGTGAAGGGAGTATGAAAGCTTTGGTTGTTTTGAGAAGTTAATTGAATCCAACATATTATAGGAATGTAAACAATGGCATTTAATATAATATGGGTTATAGGCTATATTCAAGTCATGATACTTATGAATTTTTGAACACTTGAAAAAAAATTAAACCTAACTTTATGAAATAAACCTATATCGACTTATTTTCTGTAATCCTCCTCTAAATTCAGACCATTTTTGAAACCTCATTTAAAGTCAAGTAAAATACTCTCTGTGGTTTCCGTAACAGGCTCCCACTTTCAGGCTTCAGTGAGTAACTATATTGCTTATGGGGCTCAGGAAAGTTTTTGAACCAAATTATAAATGGTCATGATTTCAGAGGTTATTTTCATTTTTTTAAGTATTAAGAGTTTCAAAGTAGAATGCCACTCAATTAGAGACTCAATCTGAATGAAGTCCCCACCCCCCCCCCCCCAGCTCTGGGACCGTATTAGAGAAAATAGCATGTGTAGGTTCACCTGGTTCACAATTCCTCTTTAATCTTGCCTCCCCAGAAGATTTGTCAGGAGACTAATGAAGCCTAAGTGTCAGGGCCCCTCCATTTCACAGAACTCTTCAAAGACACTGCTAAAGCCTCCAGATAGCCACATGCTTAAAAAATACCCAAAACTAAGAAGGTCCTCAAATTTTAGGCCCCGTATATTTGGATGAAGATCACTCTCATAACTCTCACACTCATTCTGAGTGAGAATGACCCACTCAGCTGTTACAAAAAAATTGTCACGTATGTTATGGTTTTGGTATAGACGGAAACTTGTGGTATTAAGGACAGAGTAAATAGTGTAACAATTGCAGAGTTTGTTTTAACTTTTTTTCGCAAAGAAATTAGCAAAGGATTTTGATTTCAGCCTACAAGTTTTGCTGAAGCTGCAATTTAAATGTCATCCACAGAGATTTATATTACTTCCGTTACTCTTTCTTGCACAGTAATAACTTGGTCTAGGTTTTCAGTACATTTATGGAATCTTTTTGAATATTAAGTAATGACAAAGTGTCATTTGGAGCACGTTTTCTCAAGATTCTCATTTTTATTTTATTTTATTTTTTTTCAATATATGAAATTTATTGTCAAATTGGTTTCCATACAACACCCAGTGCTCATCCCAAAAGGTGCCCTCCTCAATACCCATCACCCACCCTCCCCTCCCTCCCACCCCCCCATCAACCCTCAGTTCTCAGTTTTTAAGAGTCGCTTATGCTTTGGCTCTCTCTCATATTTATTTTAAAAGATACCCAGAATTCTTATTTGCAGATTTAAAGTCTTCTTGAACATTGTACTCTGTTACTATATTGTAACTTTGAACTGTGCTATTATTATACAACCTAGGCCCTGTAGCTTTTAAAACAAAAAGCAGGAGCACCTGGGGTGGCTGGTTGGTTGAGCATCCAACTCTTCATTTCAGCTCAGGTCATGATCCCAGAGTGATGGGATCGAGCCACACATCGGGCTCTGTGCTGAGCGTGGAGCCTGCTTAAGACTCATTCTCATTCTCTCCCTCACTTGCACATGTACTCTCTCTCTCAAAAAAAAAAAAAAAACAACAACAACAAAGAGGAGCAATTGCAGAGACAATTGTAAACATATTATTGCTGTCACCTAATCTTCATTAGACTTTACAGTATGTTTTATCCTTACTTTGCTTTGTGGGCATATATATCAGTGTCCCATACGAGGAGTCTGAAAACTTAGGACCATGGGCCAAACTCAAGCCCCCATCTTTTTTATTTACTTAAACTATATATCTTTTACATAACTGTAGTTTCATATAGAATTATAAAAAATACAGAGAGGTCTTATGTATCATTTTACCTTGTTCCTCCCTGTATTAACATACTGTAAAACTATAATACCATATCACAGCCAGCTTACTGACATTAATTAGTACAATCAAGGTACGGAATATTTCCATCGTCACATGGAACCTTTATGTCACCCTTCTTTGTCCAGACCCATTATTTCCTTCCTGCCCCCACCTACTCCTTAACCCCCACAACCAGCAATGTGATACCCATTTGGATAACTTCATTATTTCAAGCGTGTTATATAAGTGGGTTCCTATAGTATGTAACCTTTTAGGATTGGCTTGATTTACTCATGAAGATGATCTAGAGACTTTTCCAGATGGCTGTGTGTCTAAATAGTGTGTTCCTTTTTAGTTCGGAGTAGTATAGCACGGTATGGATGTGCCACACTTGGCTGAGCCTCTCTCCTTTTGAAGGGTATCTGATTTTCCAGTTTCTGGATATTACAAATACTCTGAATACTCATATACAAGTTTTGGTGTGAAAAATAATTTTCATTTCTCTGGAGTTAATGCCCTGGATCGAAATTGCTGGGTTGTATGGCATTTATGTGTTGACTGTTTACAAAGCTGCCCAACTCTTTTTCATAGTAGCTGTACCATTTAACATTGCCATCAACAAGGAACCCAGTATCTATAAATTCTTGGCAGCATGTAATATTGTCAGTATTTTCTAACTTAGCCATTTTGACCTATAGTTACATCTCCCTGTGATTTTATTTTGTATTTCCCTAACAACTAATGGTACTATCTATCACCTTATTTGCCATCTGTGTATTGTCTTTGGTGAAATATCTGTCTGTGTCTTTTGTCCATCTTGTAATGGAATTTTTTTGTGGGAGGTTGGTTTTGTTTGATTTTTGTGTCTTACGAATTCTTTATATGTTCTAGTCTCTGCCTGAATATGTTGTTTGCAGACCTTATTTCCTTAGGTTGTCTTTTTATCCCCTGGGAGGAAAAGTAAAATGTTTGTTTCTGTCTAGTTAATTAGCTCTTCCTTTTATGGACCATGCTGTTAGCATAAAATCTAAGAACTCTACCTAGCCCTAGATCCTAAAGATTTTCTTATGTATATATTTTCAAAATACAGTTTCATGTCTCACATTTAAATTCATCATCCATGGGAGCCTGGGTGGCTCAGCTGGTTAAGCATCTGACACTTGATTTCGGCTCATGATCTCATGGTTTGTGAGTTCAAGCTCCCCAATGGTGCTCTGTACTGTCAACCCGGAGCCTGTTTGGGATTCTCTCTCCCCCCCCCTCCCCCCTCTGCCCCTCACAATGCACACTTTCCCTCTTTCTCTCAAAATAAATAAATAAACTTAAAAAATAAATTTATCATCCATTATTAGTTAATTTTGTATAAGATGGCACACTTAGGTTTTCTAGCACCATTTGTTGTTCATTGGTATTTGTGCCACTGAATTGTTTCTGGATCTTTGTCTAAACCAGTTGGCCATATTTGTGTGGTTCTCTAAACTCCCATTGATCTTTGAGTCTTTGCAACCACCAGTGCCACACTAGTGCCTCACTATCTTGATTACTGTAGCTGTGTAAGTTTGAAAATCTGATAAACTTGCTTGTGTATTTTTGTTCTTCAACATTTTTATGCTAATTTTGTTGCCTTTGCATATAAATTTTAGAGTGCTCTTGTCTATACTCTCTTGCTAGGATTTTGATGGGAATTGTGTTAAAACTGTTTATCAACTTGAGTAAAATGGACTATGTTGAGCCAACCAATGAACACTGTATGTTGCCTCAGTTACTTAGATGTTCTTTAATTTATTCCTACAGCCTTGGGTTGTTTTTACCATATACATACAGTGTATGTTGTGTGAGATTGACACCTTCGTTTTTTTGTGAGGTGGTAAAGATTCTTATTTTTAATTTCAGTGTCCCCTGGTTCATTGTTAGTATATAGAAATACAATTGTTTTTTGTACTTTTATCTTGTATTCTGCTACTTTGATGAACTCACTTATTAGTTCTACGAGGGTTTTTTTTTGTAGTTGGCTTTTTACGTAGTAGAGGAATTTTCGTATTCCTCTCATTTGCTTGTAAGCAATGGTTTTATGTCTTCCTTTACCTATAGGTAGGTATGGGTCTATTTTCTTGCGTTGCCTCCTTGCACTAGCCAAAACTTTCAGCACTGTGTTGAATAAGAGTGGTAAGAGTATACATTCTTGCTTTGTTCACAGTACTAGGGGACAAGCATTTAATCTTTCACTATAAAGTATGTACTTAGCCGTATGATATATGTAGGTGCTGTTTATTAAGTTGAAGAAGTTCTTTTCCTACTTTTCAGAGAGTTTATTTCAGACACAGATGTTGAAATTAGTCAAACAATGTCATGCATCCACTGATGAAATCAAATGATTATTCTTCTTTAACATTTACTGTGGTGGGTTCCAATAATGATTTTCAAATACCAAACCAGCTTTTCATCTCTGGAACAAACCCTGCAAGATTATTTTGATATGCTGCTGAGTTTTATGTGCTGAAATTTTGTTAATTTTTGCTTTGGTATTAAGGAATATTAATCTCTAGGTTTTTGTTCTGGTGTTTTTTATTTTTTATTTTTTTTACATTTTACTATCAGGCTATTGCTGGATTCATTAAATGTATTCTGTATTGTTGTTGTTTTTATTTTCTGGAAGACTGTAGAATTAGTACTGGTCCTTTTTTAAAACTTTGGTAAAACCCTCTGGGCAAGGATATTTATTTTTCAGAAGTTTTTAAATTATGAGTTCCATTTACTTATTATATGGCTGTTCAAATTATCTATTTCATACTGGATGATTTGCAGTAGTTTGTGCTTTATGAAGAATTAGTCCATTTTATCTAAATTGTCAAGTATGTGTGTGAATAATCGCCCCACAGTGTTCCCTTATTATCTTTTTGATATCTGCCCAATATATAGTGATATCCCATTTGATTCTTAACATTGGTAATTTGTATGTCTTCAGTTTTTCTCCTTTGTCACTCTTGTTAGCACTTTGTCAATTTTACTGATCTCGTTGAAAAATGAGCTCTTTATTTCATTGATTTTGTCTATTGTTTTTCTGTTTTCAGTTTTATTGATTTCTGCTTTCTTATTTCCTTCATTGTGCTTGAGGTTTATTTTGCTCTTCATTTTCTAGATTCTTGAGGGTAGAGCTTGGATTATTGATTTCTTCTTTTCTGGTGTATGCTTTTAAAAGCAGCTCTTTTAGTTCATTGGTTATTTAACTGACATGACAATCTTTTATGGTAGGCAGTACATGTGATATTATCTTTAAAATCTGATTTCTGTCTTAGGTACCTCTCCCAGACAGCATCCTCTAGCTTATTTGAATTCATTAATTAACATGTAGATTAAAGTGTATTTTATTTTAATACATTTGAAGCATAATCCCCTTGAGGATGGGGACCAGGAGTTATTACCTTATTTCCTTAATGTAGAAAATTTTGCCCTAATAAATATTTGATAAATAAATGCGCATTAATTCCTTGGCTTGGTGCCACTGTTTCAAATGAGAATTTGATACCATGGTTATCCCACAAAGGTAAGGGTCAGATCTCTTTTGACATATATTTGAGAACAGATTTAATTTGCTACACTCAAAGGATTCAGCCTTTATTTTCAATTTTATAATTATCTGTGATGTAAATTCCTGGCTTCCTCCCTTGTACCTGTTTGCTTTTTTTCCAGTTGATATCCTTGAGCCCTTATGAAACCCAATGCACTTTTGAGAACTAATGATACCAACAGTAAATCTTAACACATTTGTAACATGAAGAAGTTTACAACTGAGTAGTGAAGATAAATTCATATCATTAGACTCAACTACAAATGGGGCTGAAGAAAACTTCAAAAAAATCTTCATAGAGAAGGTAAATTTAAATAAAGTCCAGAAGGATAAGGAAGCATACAATACACTGATATAAAATAAAAGATAAATGATAAGCAGAGGCCATAGCCTACATATGACAAAGTCATGAACATTGGGAGTGAAGTAAATCAAAAGGAAAAGACAACATTTTTTCTGATTGAGTTTGCATTCTAGCAGCTAAGACACATATTAAACAAATATTCAGGTGATTTATTATGCTTGTAACAAACGAGCAAAGCAGTATGCAAGAAGATATATGATGAACTTTTGAAATAATTTGAGCTATAAAGGTAGGAAAGTACATGAGATCGCTTCAGGGGGATTCAGAGAGTTACAGTGCTGAAAAAAGAAGAAAAGGGCTAGATTGCAAAGGGTCTATTCATTTCTCATCATATTTTCCACTAGGTTATCATACTAGTGATGAGTATCCTGATAGTGAAGGCTAAGCCCATTTGCTAATAATTCCTCACTTGTATGAGTGGCCCTACTCTCCACTAGCACATCCATTTTGTGACATTATCTGCTCTACTCTTTGCCATGGGAAGTTTAACTCTTCATCTCCGTTACTTAGGCCTTTTGCACCCTGTTAGCAAATTGTGTGACACCAGATCAGAGGATGGAGGGAAAGCTTAGTGTATCTGTTACTTTGTATGTACTTCACTAAAGTCCTTGTCATGACTTTGTGGGTCTATTGCTGTTCAAACAATGTTGGTCTCTCACTTTGACCCATCAGGCCTAGAGGTGGAAACAACTTCCCACTTTGGATATTACCTCGATGATTCACTTTCCGTTAGCCTCATCACCCTGCCTATACCTCTGTCCACATTTATTTCAACAAATTGTTTTCTATTAAGTGCTTTTTTGTCCCCCTGTCTCCTGCCAGGACCTTGACTAATTGAACCTAAGAAATGCAACTATTAAATCTTGGTACTGATTCGCATCTCACTGGCATTAGTGTGTTGAATTTCTTTGTGCTTATTATACTTAGGTTTCATTCAGAAATCTTTAATCACCATCACTAATTTCTACACATTTACTTTCTAAAATAGTTGAAGATCAATATATGACTTAGGCATCCATTATTTTTACAACACAGATAAATTACTTTTGAGTTTTATTTCGTTTAGTGAGTAAATGTTCTCTGTCTTGACCCCGCAGAAGACATTGCTATGTAGTACCAAGTTATAAAACCAAATCATTTTGTACATGTCAGAGACATCATGTCAATGGGGATACAAGTTAAGAAGTGCTCTCAGGTTCACAAGTTGAAACATTTTTCTGCCTAGTGGAAAAACTTCTAAATGCTTAAGAATGAACCTGCAAGGTTCCCGAAATCCATTTACTATTTTTAATGGAAATTAAAATGATGTTAAAGAAATAGAAATTGCACACAGAAGTAAGCAAGCTCATGTATCAACATAGGTTGAATGGCAAACGTCAACTTCTGATCCACCAAACAGTAACAAGGGAACAACCCCCCTTCCCATGTTTCACCAAAGGAATGTAAGAACACACCAGATAAAACAGAAGATTTAAGTAAGGTCTGGAGTCTGATAACATAATACCCTAAATGTCCAGGTTTCCATTTAAAATCATTCATCAAACCAAGGAAAAGGAAAATCACAACTTGAATGAAAAAAGACAATCACCAGTCACCTACATCGAAATGACACAGGTGATAGAATTATCTGCCAAGGATATTAAAGCAGCCATCATAAAAAAATGGTTCAATAAGCAATTACAAACTTGCTTGCAACAAATAAAAAATAGAACGTCTCAGCAAGAAATAGAAGACATGTAGAACAAAATGAAGTTTTAGAACTGGAAAATATAAGAATCAAAATAAAATGCAGTGGATGGTCTCAACAGCAGATTGGAGGGGGCAGAGGGCAAAGTCTGTGAACAGGAAGATAGAACAGTAGAAATTACCCAGTCTGAACAAAAAAGAAACTAGGCTGATAAAAAAATGAACAGATCCTCCGTGACCTGTGGGATGATAATGAAAGATCTATGATGCATGTCTTCAGAGTCCTGAAAGGGGAGGAAAAAGAGAGTATTGCTGAATAAGTGACCAAAGAAATAAAGACTGAAAAATAACCGAATTTGGAAAAAGACAAAAACCTATAGGTTCAGGAAGCCGAGTGAATAAAAAGGAAAAACCCAAGGAGATGCATGACTGTACCCCTTCTAGTGAAACTTCTGAAAACTAGTGATAAAGAAAAAAATAAAAAGCTTAAAAGCAGTGAAGGACAAAGAACACTTTATGTATAGGGAAAAAAAAATCAAATGACAGGATTTTTTACGAGAAACCACAGAATCCAGAAGGAAATGGCATGCCATTTTTCACGTGATTAAAGAAAAGAACTGTCAATGTCCATAAAAATAGAAGGTCACGATCTCGTGGTCGGGGAGTTCGAGCCCCGCGTCGGGCTCTGGGCTGATGGCTCACAGCCTGGAGCCTGTTTCCGATTCTGTGTCTCCCTCTCTCTCTGCCCCTCCCCCGTTCATGCTCTGTCTCTCTCTGTCCCAAAAATAAATAAAAAACGTTGAAAAAAAAATTAAAAAAAAAATAGAAAAGGGGCAACACTTCCAAACTCATTTATGACACTAAAAGTCCTCTGATACCACAAACAGACCAACACAGAACAGAAGAAAAAAAAAGCTACGGAAGAGTATCCTTCCTACATAGAGACAACAATCCCTAACAGAATATGGTGAACTGTATTAACTAAAAACAATCACATGTTGTTATTGATGCAGAAGAAGAAGGTTTGATAAAATTCAACACCCATTCGTGGTATAAATTCTGAGGAAACTAGGAATACAGGAGGATTTCCTCAACATGATCACAAACATCTACAAAAATTCTCTAGCAAGCATCATAATAACGTTGAACTATTTGAATGCTTTCTTCCTGTTAGTAGGATCAAGGCAAAGGTGTTTGCTTTCAGTCTGCTCTTTATAGTACTGGAAGTTCTAGCTAGCCCAAAACTGCAAGAAAGTAAATAAAAGCATAAAAATCATTTCTATTTACAAATGTTATGATGGGGCTCTGTGTAATATCCCAGGGATTCTACAAAAGTACACGTAGAAATAATGAGTTCAGCAAGATTTCGGGATATAAGATGAACTACGAAATCCAATTGTATTTCTATATGTAAAAAGTGAACTGCTGGAAACTAAAATTGAAAATGTAATTTTCTGCTGTTACTCCAAAAAAAAAAAAAAAATAGAAAAGGGAGAGAGGGAGGGAAGGAGGGAGGGAGGGTTATGTTTGGGAACCTAACAAAACATATAGGACCTGAAATAAAACAAAGACCTAAATAAATTGAGATAATACTGTGTTCATAGATTATGAAGTATAACAGTAAATGTCACTTCTCCCCCAAATTCATCAATAGCTTTAATGTAATGACTATAAAATTTCAGCAAGCTTTTTTGTTCATATGGACAAGCCCCCATTTGCCTGAATCCTCATCTGCCTTTTTTGTGTGGGTTCAGTGATAATAAACTACGCATACCTAGCACATTTCTCCTTTGGCTTTATCTGCAGAGATTTTTTTTTTCTTAACACCTAAGAAATACATGTCTTAATAGAATGTGTAGCCTTTCAGCCAATATGGGTCATTGTGGGTAAGAGAATCAGAAATGGCCTAGAAATTATTTTTCCCAAATCAACAAATCTGTCAGCTTTATTTAAATATGTTAGCTACTAAGCCTGGTTTTTTCCCCTAGCTTACTTATCCTCTGATGATCTGTTTAATCACAGTACTTAGAATTATGTGAAATAATTGAATCAGTAGGGAAAATGACTCAGACCCCTCCCAATTTGTATAAAACACTGCTGTTAGGGTTTTCAGTTTCTTAGGAATTCCCTTCTTATCTGCTTTGAAGTCTACCATAATCAGTTCTCTCTAATTCATATTCCACTCATTTTATGATATGGGAATTACTGGTTGACAACTAGAATATAAGCAAGGACCAGTCTTCATTTTTTTTATAGCATGTATCTTAAATCTGTAAACTAAAAAGATTAATTTAAAAAACATGCTTATGTGGGCCATGAGTGTAATAAAAGTAAGCTTTGTATTCTTGAAGAAATAATCCATGTGTATTAATTCATGTGTAACAATGAAAACTTTATCATTTAAAATTATTTTTGGGGCGCCTGGGTGGCTCAGTTAAGTGTCCAACATTGGCTCAGGTCATGATCTCAACATTTGTGGGTTCAAGCCCTGGCTCAGGCTCTGTGCTGACAGCTCACAGCCTGGAACCTGCTTCAGATTCTGTGTCTCCCTCTCTCTCTGACCCTTCCCCACTTACACTCTGTCTCTCTGTCTTAAAAATAAACATTTAAAAATATTAAAATAATTTTCAAAGCATACATGTATGGTGCATGTTGAGTTACATATGTTTGTTTAATACCCTTTTCTGAAAGTGTCGTTTAGCAACCCCTGCTCTTTTCCTTTGTGCAACTACATATATAACAGCAATACTCTCAGAAGCATATTAGAAATGTGAAAAAAAACCCATCCGGTCAGAATACAAAGCACTGTTATGATATAAATTAAGGATGGCCTGAATATTGCAAATATATTTGTAATGGATTGATGGATTAAAAGACTCAACATGGTTAACATGTCATACCTCCCCAAACTTATCTATTTAAAGCAATTCCCATCACAATACCAGAAATCGTATTTTTAATTCTGATCTGTAGATCTATTTGTAGATAAGCCTACTGTAAAATTTGTAAGCTAGCACACAGGACCTAGAATTTCTAGAACAGTTTTGGAAGAGAGTAATAAAGTAGAAGGAATAACTCTAATGCTTAGGCATATATTACAGAGGTAGAGTTAACTAAGGCAGTGTGGTATTGGGAACGAGATAGGCAAACACATCAGTAGGACAGAAGTGAGATCCCAGAGATAGATCCCCACAAATAGGCCCAACTGGTTCTGGACAGAAGTACAAACGTTATTCATTGGAAGGATAGCCTTTTCAACAAATGCTGTTGTACTGTTTGAGCAATTGGAAATCTATAAGAAAAAATAATCTTCAGAAACCCCACACCTCATACACAAGTGAACTCAATCACAGATTTAAATGTAAATATAAAATGATGAAAAAGGAAAAAAAGATAGAAACTCTTGATGAATTAAGGCTTGGTGAATAGTTTTTAGACCTGATACCAAAAGCACCATCCATAAAAAGAAAAAAAAATGCAGTGAATTGGACTTAATAAAAGTTCAAAAAGTTTGCTTTGGAATGACACCGTTAAGATGAAAAGATAAGCTACCAACTTGGAGAAACTATTTGCAAATCAAGTATCCAACAAAGTACTCATACCTCGAAAAATATGAAAAACACTCAAAACTTAGCAGTTAAAAAGAAAGGTATCTAATTGGAAAGTGAGCAGAAGACATGAACAGTCATTTTGGTGAAGAGTACATTCAGATGGCAAATAAGCATGAGAAAAGATGTTCAATGTCATTAACCAGACAATTCAAATTAAAACCACCATAATATATCTCTACCTGCTTAACACTAAAAAAACTAAAATTGACGATACCATATACCATACAGAGAATGTAGAGAATATGATACAGAGAATAGGATACAGGGAAACTGGATCACTCACATTGCTGGCAGAAAGGTAAAATGGTACAGACCCCCTGGAGAATGTTTTGGCAGTTTATTTAAAAAGTAAACATATGGGGCGCCTGGGTGGCTCAGTCGGTTGAGCGTCCGACTTCGCTCAGGTCATGACCTCACAGCTTGTGAGTTCGAGCCCCGCGTCAGGCTCTGTGCTGACAGCTTGTAGCCTGGAGCCTGCTTCGGATCCTGTGCCTCCCTCTCTGCCCCAACCCACTCGCATTCTGTCTCTGTCTCTCTCAAAAATAAATAAACATTAAAAAAAAAAAGTAAACATGTAGCATAGAACCAACAACTTTACTCCTGGGCATTAATCCCAGATAAATGTAAAATATGTACATGATGGTTTTGCAATTTTATTTGTAGTAAACTGAAGCCAAAAATAACCAAAATTTCCTACGATACATTTATTGTAACTAAACCATAGTATGTTATTAACATGGACTACTACTCACAGTAGAAGAAAGCAGGCTATGGAAGCTGGTGACAACTTGAATGGATCCCTAGGACATTATGCCAAGTGAAAAAAGCTGTTATCAAAATATCATGGGGGCGCCTCAGTGGCTCACTTGGTTAAGTGTCCAACTTTGTCTCTGGTCATGATCTTGCGCTTTTTGAGTTTGAGCCCCGCGTCGGGATCTGTGCTGACAATTCAGAGCCTGGAGCCTGCTCCCTATTCTGTGTCTCCTCTCTCTGTCCCTTCCCTGCTCGTGCTCTGTTTCTCTCTGTCTCTTAAAATAAATGTTAAATTTTTTAAAAAAGATCATGTACTGAATGATTCCACTTATGTAACATTGTTGAAATGATGAAATTACAGTGATGGAGAATGAATCAGCAGATACCAGGCTGTGGGGTATGGCATCACAGAGTGGTTGTTGGTAGGACTATAAAGGGAGAGCAGAAGTGAGATCTTTGTGGTGAGGGAACCATTCTTTAGGTTCTATATTGTGATTTAAGCTGTGGTTGCACAAATCCACAGTATTAGAACATGGCAGAAATATATAAACATATTAATGTCAGTTTTCTGGTTTTGAAATTGCATAACGGTTTGCTTAAATGTAACTGAGGGTGCACTTGGGTGGCTCAGTCGGTTGAGCATCTGACTCTTGATTTCGGCTCACGTCATGATTCCAGGGTCGTGGGATTGAGTCCCTCATTGGGCTCCACACGAATATATTCATATTCTCCCTCCCTCTAATTTTGTCTTAAAAAGTGTAACTGAGGACACTGAATGCAGAGTATATGGAATCCCTGTTTACTGTCCTTGCAACCTTTTTGTGAATATGTAATTACCTCAACATAAAAAGTTAAATTTTAAAAAGCTCCATTCTGCCAATTATGAACAGTAGGAATTTGAGCAAATTGCTTTAACCGGCCATCTTTGTCATGGGGCTCCTAAGACCTTGCCAATGTAGTTATCATGAGGACTAAATGAAAAAGGTAAGTAAGTGAGGACCACAGGAAAATAGAACAAGGTCTGAATTAGAATTCACTCTGTTTGGACTACATTGTATTTTATGTACCTTTTGGCTTTCTGAGTTAAGTAGATCTTCTCACCTAGATTTTAAAATCTTAAAGGAAGTATGTCTATTTCACATTATTGTAGAATTTCTTACAGGTGCCCAGTAAGTTCTGATTCTTGACTAACACTAAAAGACCGTTAAGATGTACCTGAAAGCCTTCAAAGCTACTGCTTTTTTGTGTAGTCAGTATTAACCAAGACAGGATTTTGGTATATTTGGAGCCGTACTTATTTTTAGAAACATACACTTCATGGTTTTTCACAATTGGCTATGCATTAGAATCACCTGTAAAACAGTACTAGGTCCTACTCCCGGAGTGTTTATTTTTCAGATCTCAGGTGTATAGCATTTCCAGAAAGTTTCCCGTGTGATGCTGATGCTTCATGGACCACAGTTTATATGATGAACTGTCCATATGCCTTGGCTTAATTGGATCTATATCCTTAGAAAACTCACAGTACAAGTTGTAAAGGAACTTACATTCAGGGTGATATTGTACCCAATAGCACAGAACAACACTTGGTAAAATGCAGACTTGGTTCCATGTTGGTCAAAAACCATTTTAATTTTGTTTTATGAAATTGTTGCATATACACATATTTAGATGACCACACTAAGAAGAGGAAATGAGATGACTTACAGAGAATATTGTAAATATATTTTGGATAATAGTAACTTAAGTACAATTACCTACAAATTAAGCCCTGTGCTTTATTTCCTATTGATTTTGTTGTCGGGAATGGTGATATTATGATAATGATATTCTAAAATAGGAAATGTATAACTATTAAGGTAAACATCATACTCTGATTCAGTATGCCAGGGTTTTTTTTTCTATTTTTATCTATAATTTATTTTTCTGCCAAGCATTGGAATGCTTGACATAGAAAAATGAGTCTGTCACTTCAACAAACGGTATTATAAAAATAGTGAAATGATTTTAGTTCAGAGTATTATTAGAAAACAAATAACTTTCTAAAAAGTTAAACCAGTGTTTCTTATAAAAAATGGGTTCGCCTGTTGCATTAAAAATAAGAAAGAAGTCTTCTACTGGCAAAGAATCATTTACAAACATGCCGAGTCGCCTATTAAAACTGTGTCCATTTAATAGAGAAAACTTCTTTTCGCGAACCATTAAGTAACTAATATTGAACCCAGTGTCTAAGAGAATGGTATTTCAATAATTGCCACCAAAGAAACTGAAGAAAGAGTGATTTGTTAGTAAAGTTTTATCTTAAGGTACTGTGGGAATTTAGCATTTTAGGAAGATTTCTTGATTCAATTATAAGAGTATTCTGTATTTTAGAATAAACCTCGTCCCCTGAGAGCTATACACATTCTGCCTTCAGAGCTCAGCTGCTACATTCTGCTGCTGCTTTTCTTACAGACTGTTGGCATCATCAATACATGACTTCTGACAAGATCTCCAGGGTAGAAATTAAGTTTCATAGACAGTGGATACATAATGAATGCAGAGATTATTCTGGGCATTTCTTTTTGTTCAGTAGAGTGAAATTTTTGCGTTGTTGAAATGGGAAAAGCAGGAAAGGCATTTAAAAGTCTTTTCTGGATTAGGATTTTCTGCTCTCTTATTTTAGAAATGTGTATAGAAGTTACAGAAAGTGTTGTAGTTTTGTCTGAAGAGTTTTTATGTTTAGAAGCCTTTGAGAGCAAATACTGTGTCCACTTTGCTGTTCTTGTTTGGATATTAATCAGATCACACTTGAACATTATTTGACTTCACAGGGCTTTGCCATGCTCGCAGCACAACCTTATTTGTAGTGACCATGGGCAGTCCTATTATGGGAAACCAACTTGAGAGAGAAGGCGGGTCACTTGCTTGTGCGCAGGTCCTGGAATTTGAAATATCCAGGGGCCTCTACAGAATCCTGGCATCAGTTACTCCGTTGACTCACTCAGTGTTGGGATCACTCACTTTCCCCTTACAGGACTCTGATCTTGGAGGCATTTGGCTTCAGAGAAAAACGAATAGGAAAAACTGAATTGTTATTTTTTAAAAGGCTGCTGAAGTTGGTTGATTTCTCATCATTCCTAAACCTATCGGAGCACCTAAGTTGGGAGCAAATTTACCAAGATATTTTTTGCTGCGGTGATAGATACTTTTTTTTTCCCCAAATGCTTTGGTGGGAAGAAGTAGACGAGTGTTGTAAGTACAAAGTAATTGAAAATATTTTCCCCATGGCATAACTTACAATTTGTGGCAAGCGCACTGATTAGGCAGATTGATTTTAAAGTATTATAGTGGTCTGTGAATAAGCATAAATGTTATCTTCTCTGTAATGTACACATATATGTGTGCAGGTGTACATGTTTCACATTGGGAAAACTTTTCAGGAGAAAAGTAGAGCTTAAAGTGTTTTCTTTGCAAATACAATCAAGCAGGTATTTCTTATTCAAGAAACCACTAAAGGAATAGAATATGGGTAATTGGCCTGGAGTACTTGTAGCAAACTATTTTAATTGCTGTGAAATAGTTTGTATATCTGAGTTATTATCTTGATTATTTGACACTTCTCTATTCAGTAATGGTTACATGTGGGTCAGTGACCTACCATATCTTCTCAATGAACTAATTGTGGTATGGGAATAATGCATGGAGACCCCAAGGTCAGAAAAATTCTATGTAACACATCTTGGGGGAAAAATTGAAAACAAAATGAATTGTAATGGATAAATGGAGGCAGAGAAAAGGATTGATAAATATTTAATTTAAAAGTTCTTTTCTCATATTATATTTAGCATTGTGAATGTTATGTTCTGTAGAGTATCATGAAAATTCCTTCAAATAATGATACGATCTCTGTTGGCAAGTGACCAGGCACTTTTGTCAAGAATACAACATAAAAGCATGAGAGACTTCTAATTATTTCACACTAAGCTCACCGTGTTGTTTTATATCTAGTATGACCTAACTTTTCAGTTAGTCTTTTTAGTTTGGCTTTTATATAAAGCAGATCTATTTTGTTTATTTTAAGAAAGTCATGATGACTAATGAAAAAGTTAAAAATTGACTGTGGCACAATAGCAAAAATAATATATAAAAATAATATATGAGGAATACAGAGTGTCCCAAAGAGATGGATGGAGGGGATTTTCTCCCCGCCCCCCCTCCTTTGGTGGATTATAACCATTCTGAAACAGATTTGATGGTGATGCCTATAATTAACAATGATAAAGTAAACCTCTCCAGTTAAGTAATTCTTGAAAACTTATGTTCAAAGTTCAGAACAGAACTTTGGCCTCAGAAAAAAATGTGGGTGGAAAAAAAAAAACATTGGGCATTTATTGATTGACATTAGGTGCTACCAGATTTTATAGTAAATGTGTTTTAATGAAATTTCCTAATTTTATGAACTTATTTGGTGAGCCTCAGAACTGCTTTCTGGTTGAAAAACTATTCCATTTACTAATATTACAAAAATACAACAGCATATATTCTTTGCAGTACGCACATATTGATTGATCAATTGATAGACCTATACACTGAAAACTATAAACCAGTTTATAGAGTGATTTTGGAAAAATAGCAAAGCTGCAACTCTGGAATGAAGTAAGGGTAAAGGGAGTCTCTGCTTTGGCATGGATATTGAAGCAGCTTTAAACTCTTACAGAATTTGAGGAAAGCTAACCTTTTGGGGACAAGTTTTGTAGGACTTGATTAAAGTACATTTTAAAGCTATCAGGTAATACTTAGGCTGCATGACAGTGGGTTTGTGAAGAGAATATGAAGAGATTCACACAGTTCTATTACACATTAACTTTTACCACCTGATACACTTCTGTTTGAATGTATTGACATTTGAATGTGTGTTTCTTTTAAATTGCCATAGTTTGAAAAACTGAAAAGAGGACATGTGGTTTGTTTTTAATGAAAGTCGTTGCCAGAAGATCAGTGTATTATTAACATAAATATTGTTTACTTTTAGAACTGCTCAAATATTGCATTGCAAAGAGTTACTCAAATCATTTATTGCAACTATACATTTCATTGGAAGTTTTTAAAGAATATAAATTATCTTGAGGTCTAATAAAATCATCTTTTAGAATGATTTTATTTGCAGAGTCTTCTAAAGGCATCTTAACTGTGAAAGAGACATTGCTGATCTACATAGATAATATATATTTTAACCGAATAAGAAGTTTTCTGTGTCTTTCACATGGCATAACATTATTGACGGTGCAATAGAGAATGTCATGTTGTAGTTACTGTAAACTTGACGATTACCATGTCCTTTGTGCAAATTCAGGTTATTTAAGGGAAAAAAATGTATTGGTTGACACTACCCCAGCTAGACAGTACTGAAATATAAATTCATAATTTGGACAGAGATATTAATAGAGTTTCCTCTTTAGTTCTGAAGGATTCATTTGAAATCCTTGTAGTTCAAGTCATTTGTTACATGAGAAACAAATTGTCAAGTTCTTAACCACTTGTGTGGTTTAATAAAAGAGATTTAAATCTTCGTTGTCTTCGAAAAGTCAGGGTTTTTAAAATCTCTATTTTACTATGTTTCATCATGGCTTTACCACGAGAATAAAAGCGATTTCCCAAACTTTCCTGTCCTTTCCACCTTCTACTGTAATATCTAACTTATTAAAAATGATTTATCATATTTTTATTAAACTATTTTTCTTCCATTGCAAATACAGGAAACATGGTATTTTGGTGTGAGTATATATGTTTATATAAATGCATGCATACACATTTAAATCACAGAGTACTAAAGCCATTGAAGAGTCATTGGAAATTAACCTTTCTTTGAAGAGAATTTTCTGTTCATGTTGTTCATTTTCTAGACACCTGTCATTTTGTAAGAAATTGACAAATTGTCCTCTGACAAAATATAATGAACCATGAAGGAAGACGCCAACTTAGGTTTTAAAGGGCCTGGGAGTTTATAATTTGAGGGAGCGGGGTCTTTTAAGAAAAATAATACAAAATTATGCATACAAAATCAGGTAGGACCTTGGGAAGAGCCCGCATAAAGTGATGGGCCTCAAGGCTTAACCTTCAGAAGCTTCGTGGGAAACCACCTCCATATGAAGAGATTCGTTGTTGTTGAATCTTTTCCCAGTTACATTTTAAAATGCAGTTGATGCCAATTATATTTCTTTAAGGCCCGCGTTACTTCTCAAAGACCGGCTTTTATTTAATGCAGATCAGAGAGTTAAAAGAATGTATAATGGTCGCAATTTGACATTTCTCCCTTTCGTTCTGAAAAGATACATTGATTAAAATGATGGCAAACTCTGTTAATGGAGGCGGTACAGTTATTTCACATATACAGAGTATGTAATTTGAAGGCAAGCCAAATCACGATGAGAAGAATAACGATGACCTTGGTTTATTTTCATAAAGCACATTCAGGTTTTGATTGGATTCAGAGGGAGGCTGTGCTTTTCTTTCTCACAAAGTCTTGCTCTAGTCCTAGGAGATGTGTGTTGTGTTATCAAGGCACTTGGCTCATAATGGAACATTTTGTTGGGAGGGTTGTGGGCTGCGGTATGGGAAATGAAGAGACTTTTTTTAATGATCATTATTAAATGCAACCAAGTTCCATAGCAGAATTTCATGAAAATGTTTCTCTTCGGGGAGCATGCACCATGCAGCCAACCAAGCTTGATACCACAAACAGGCCAACAAACACCTGCGGTCTTCACCTTTGGCCTCACTTAAACACATGTCTTAGTTAAACTTCTTGGAGTTGCACTCTGTACAATATTGACACAGTAATATTCATAACACATATTTGGAGCTCTGCAGTTTAATTTACATACAGATATGAAAGTTAAATTGGCAGTGTGCGTGAATAATTATTTCACCAATTTTGGAAGGGTTTGTCTATTAAGTCACATGTAGAAGTTTTCTTAAAATGTTTTTCTTTGTAAAGTTTCATGTTCCCTCTAGTTAATATTCAAAGTGAATATGTATTTTATAGATTTTCATATCCTGTCTTGAAGGGGACAGTAGCCCTGCTCTTTGTGAATCACTCTTATGCAAATTATAGTTAGAAGAGGAACAGCTAAAATGATTTGGTTTACTTTTTTCTGGCATTTGTAGTATAAAGAGCTGATTTTTGCCATATATAACAGCATAATAGAATTTTGCAGGTATCTTTTTAAAACCAGGTGTCTCTCCAGAGATTCAGGAACAGTAAATCTCAGGGACATCGTGGTCTCTCTCTTTCTCCATTCAACATTGCCACCATAATTATGGGGCAGGGGAGGGGGGCACAAAAATCTTGGCTCTGGTGTTAGCAGGTATCTTAAATTTCTCAGCCACAGTTCTTAATAGGAAGCAGGCAGGATGAGAATGAAGAGAAGAAAATGGCCCTGCTTGCTCATGCTTAAAAGAGTCCTCATCTTAAGGCAGCACAACTTGTTGCACATGAGCATTAGCAAATCCAAAAGGGAATACCCGCTCTGGCATTGCTCAAGCCTTCTACTTAGGCTGCCATTTTTATTTAATGTTTGTTTATTTTTTGAGAGAAAGATAAAAGTGGAAGTGAGGGAAGGTCAGGGAGAGAGGGAGACAAAGAACTCCAAGCAGGCTCCAGGCTCTAAGCTGCAGCATAGAGCCCAAAGTGGGACTTGAACTCACAAACCATGAGATCATGACCTCAGCTGAAGTCCGACCCTTAACTGACTGAGCCACACAGGCACCCCTACTTAGCCTGCTATTTTAAAAAACAATGTCTGTTCAAATCTTTGCTCAATCTTACGTTATTCCTGTATCACGTGTTCAAAATACCTGGGAATTATAATAGGTGAAAGAACACATAGGGCATTTTTCTCGAGCCTTACATTCCCTGGAGGGATTTTGCATCGTATAGGTAATGATATTAAGACCTGAGGGAAAAAAAAATGTTCCTAGCAGTCTGGATTGAGTTTAGAAATCAATTTCTTCCCTGTCTTCTTTATTATCTTTTGCCTTCTGCCTCAGTGCCTTACTTTTGCTTTGTTTTTATGTACGCCATTCTTCAGTAATGGAAGGTGGGGGCAAATTGACAATTATCCTTTAACTGGAATGGAACTGTCATTTCTTTGCTCTGCTGGTAAAATGTTGATGCTGCTGTTGTATTTGTTGTTCGTAAATGACTCTTCCAGAACTTCCAATTCAAAATTTTTATTCCGTATAATTTTAAGTTAATATGCTTTTAGTCTAAAATGTTGGAAAATTGATCTTTTATACATCAGTTTTGAAATCTGAATATGTCTAAGGTTAGTTAAAAACATTTAGTCTTATGTTACTGTTCAAGAATCTGAAGAAGAGCTTTGCTCCTATTTTTGCTTATTTTGGTTTATTTTAGTAGGTAATTTTAGTAGGTAATTTGGTTGTTTTAATGAATAGGAGGAATATTAAACTGCATGATAAAAGCCAATGCTTATCCATGTAATAAAGTAAAAAATGTTGATAATTAAATGGGTTTTAAATAGGGTTAACATGATTTTAAAGAAACTTTACAAAAATACATGTTTGAATTGTCATGCTTTTAGTTTATATTTAATAAATACTCAACCCATTAATTGGCATTGCAACCAGCAAGGAATTTATATATACCAACATAATGTAAAATATTTTGCAAGTCTACTTTCACCTGTTTAAATGTACTCTGTCTCTACCACTGTGAAATAACTTATGTTTTAAGAAGACCAGTATTGAGCACAATTAGCATCGTAATCTCCTATGTCCAATTATGGGAAAATGAAGGAGTTATCCTTTTAATGTTGTCACCCTCTCCTTGGCTTTTGCTTTGTTTTGTTTTAAATTGCTGCCCCCCCCTCTGTTTTTGGCTAAGACTGTCATTGAATCAGGACTATAAAAGGGCATAAACATCAGTGGCTTTTTGCTCATTCTTGGCACCCGTCTTTATTTGCACACCACTTGTCTGCTCCTTTATCAGATTACAGCAGCAGTACTACCTTAGTCTGAACTAAGGGCTGAGTGAAAGGGCATGGGAGTCAGCACACTGTTACAAGTACAGGTCTTTTGCCTCAGAAACTGTATGAGGTCAAACTAAAGACATAAGAAAGAGAAAAGTCACACAATCAGAACTGTATTTTCATCAGAGGCAAGTTGAGTAATTCCTTTTTACACTCATGTTTTGGGGGGAGCAGTATTAGAAATAATGTTATCAAAAGGTCTGAAGAACTTACAAAACTGTCCATGGAAGTGGTAAATCTCAATCTTTCCCATCTATTGGAAAACAACTTGGAAGGAAAAGGGAAAATCCAGGTTGAGAGAATGCAACCAGATACAAGCAATGTTGGCTTGTAGCTGGTTAACTGAAAGAGCTTACTGGAAGCTCAGACAGCTGGGGAATCCTGTTTTAGTAGAGCCCAAAGGGCAGGTCAGGAGCCATGTGAACAGCTGCTGAAGAGCTAGAGGATTCCTTTGGATTAGGTGTACACACCCCATCTCTAATGGGCTATGTCAGAGAGCACCAAGTGTTAGCACAGAGTTCACTGCGCTCAAGCCTGTGGATTTTGCAGTGTTTTACTTTAAATGCCTGGAAACAGAGTTGCTCTCAAAATCAGAAATAAAAGTATCAAAAGAAGTGACTCTGCAAAGTTTGTATTGTATTGGGTTTGGGTGACCATTGTGTAAAGAAGTAAAGGTTTGTTTCTCATCCATTTATTCATGCAACTAATATGTATTGAGTGCCTACTTTGTGCCTGGTACTGTGCTGTTGTCTGGAGATAGTGTTCTAAACAAGTGAAGTTACTGAGATTAGAATTAGAGAATATATCTGTATCTATAGATACACTATTTAGATTGCATTTGTGATAAGCACTGGAGAATAAGGCACACGTTGTTATAAGAATATATAATAGTGAGATGTACACTGGTATTAAGTTGGGGAGAGATTCCTAGGATAAATTACATTCAGAGTAACACAAAGAAGAATGGGATTGGGATAAGTGGTCAAAGGGGAAAAGAGGGAGGAAAAATGTTTACATTCTGAGGGAACAACGTATGTGAAGATACAACTTGGTGTGAAAGAACTAAAAGAAGGTGAATTTTCCTTGAGTATAGTAAGTCAGGGCAAGTTTGGAACACACATGGTGCTGAAATGGTGAGCTGGGGTCTGATCACTCAGAGCCTTAGAGCCCATGGGGATGATATTTTTTCTTCATAATAAGATCATTGGACAGCGTTTTACCATTTCAGGTAAGGCAGTGATAGGAACATATTTGTGGAGCTTTTCTCCTTGATATCACTCTGTTCGGTGAAGAAGGGATTAGGAGGTGTTAAAAGTAGATGAGGGGCTATCAATCTGGTAGCTTCTGCAGAGGCAGAAGGTGGTGGTGACGAAAATGGTGACAGTAGAGTTGATAGAAGTGGATTTGTCCAAGATTTAGTTACGAGATAGAGTAAATAGGAATTGGTGTTGAATTGGGTGTGTTGTCTTCCATGGCATGTAGAACTGGGTGGATAAGGGTGCCATTTACAAGACTTGGAGGAAAGCTGAAATGATGGGAAGGATTGGGGATGTGGGTGTTGAATTTTTTATGAAGAGTATGTGTACTGTAGATAGGGACTGTGAGCCTAGAAACAAAGTCACTATTGAGGATTTGATGTATGAGCTATGTAGGATGGATGAGACCAACTAGAAAGATCATGGAGTGTGAGAAGGAGGACAGGAATTCAAGATGGAAGACAAGAGCATGGCAAAAAATTATCAAAGAAGCATCTAGGTAGAATGATAAAATCCTAAGGAAACTAATATTTCAGTAAAGAGGAGTGTTCTTTCAATCTCCCATTTAATGACTTTATGAATGAGGATCTCACTTGAAACACCAGGTGTCTTGGTTTCCACAGTGTCTGCTATCTATTTACCCCTAATTTTCTTTCCCAGATTGCTATTTCTGTGAGATAGCACCAAAATGTTGCCTTAGTAGAAAAGCTTCAATAAATATTTAAATTGTGTAATGTATTCAGCTTTTTCCTGTACTCTGCACTTCCTAAAAATACCTTCTTCGGAAACCCCATTTCAACTGACTGCTGTATAATGAAATGAGACTTCAGTGTAAAACATTTATCATAGTCTGAATTTCAATTGCTCAGTCAGAGTTGTTAAGCAATATGAAAAATCATCCTTTAGAGAATACAGAATTGCACAGATATGACAAGGTAAGTTTGCACTTTATTTAATGCTATTTTAGTTAATATAGATGCTTATTGGAGAAATGTCTAAAATTTCTTGAGAACCATTAGTAAAATTGATTATTCTTAAATCTGGAAAAATGGTAAAAATACTTAGAAAACATTGACAATTCAGTTTAAATAAAACTAGAATTGTACTGAAGAGATAGAAGGCAGTCAAGTAATTGAAATTTAGTCATGGATGAGTGTAATGTACTTACCACTTAGCTGTGGGTGAAGTAGGACTAGATGGAATATTAATATGGTATTGAACAATTTTTTTACTATTAGGTTTTTACTTATAGCTAAACATTGGTGAACACCTGCTATAATATGTGTGACTTCTTTGAGATTATACCTCTGTATGTGCACACATGTACACACTCAACACACACATGCATATAAATACAACTACTGTAATATGTCAAGAGAGTTACAAATCATGGTACAACTTAGCCATAAATGATTACTTGTGGATGATGTGATTATGGAGGTTTTCACTAAATCTATCTCTATAAATAGTCCTTAGAGTATGGGCATATGGAGATGTGAATTAGAGAATGAGTAGAAGGAGTGGTGATGCATAGACAAGGACTAATGAGGCATTAATCTATCCTACATGAACAGTTATTGACAGTACCTTGTGTGTGCATAGCACTATTCAATATTAGTGGTATGAATAGATATCTCTCTCTCTCTCTCTCTCTCTCTCACACACACACACACACCACACAGTCTAGAAATTAAATGGTTTGCATACAAAAGTGTTTGGCTTGACTATTACCTATAAAATCAATAAGTACTGTTAAAGCACAACTGAAAACAATGCTGCCACTCAGAAAACTTAAACACTACAACACAGTTGGAAAAACAACAAAAAAAAAACCTGTTATTTATTCCTTAAGGAGCTATTAGTCCTTTAATTTCAATATTAAACATTACAGGTAACTATTATTAGTAGATTTTTGATAGTCCCACTTACCCATTTTCTGAAGATTATCATACAATCACAAAGTGATAAATACAAAAAAAACCCAAAATACTACCTTTGTATTCTTTATATCCATCAGTTGGACTAGATATTGATATTTTTCCTTACAATTTTATGATCGTGTTATTTTTTTTCAAACTGCAGTCGATGTAGTTCTGGTGAAATACAGAATGTCATGTCATTAAAACCAATTGAGAAAATTTCCATCTGCTTTCTTGAGCTCATAGCAGTTCTATCATTGGCCATTTTCTCCCTTTTTAAAAATGTTGTGTGTCCTTGAGCTCTGTGTGTTCCACTCTCCTGGTTTCTTTCCCATTTCTTTGGGTATTTCTGTTCAGTCTACTTTACAGGCTAATTCTCTGTACTCAGCCTTTAAGTATTAGGATTTCTCAAGGCTCACTCTCAGCGTGAGTGTCTTCTCTGTCTGTAATCCCTTCCTTGGTCATTGCACCCACGCCCTTGACTTACTAACACGTATGTGCAGATAACTAACCAAGTTATATATACCTCAAGCTCAGATTTCTCGAGTAACTTCGAGAACTGCAATTTCACCTGCCTCGTTGGCATCTCCGTTTGTATGTGACAAAGTCACCTCTATGTGCCCCAAACAAAACTTTTTGTCAGTAAAACGTAATCTTTTCCCATTGTTCACTTTATCACTGGATGTGCTACCATTGCAGTTTGACAAGCTCTTGAAACCTATTATATCCTTGAAACTCTTACCTCTCAACCACTTGTGTCTAAACCATTGATTACTTGGGTTTTATCTCCCTAGTCTCCTTTGAGCCGCTTCTTTTCATCTCCTCTACCATTAGTCTAGCCCAAGTAGCTTTCACTTCCTAGGAATATGGCAGCAGTATCCATTCTGGTTCTTTGCATTGCCTCTTCCCCATTCCCTCTAATCTATTCTCTAAAATCCATCCATTCATCTCAGTTTGACAGTATTAGTGCACATTCAGTCACTTTAGTAGCTTCAGCTCGTTGCTAGGAAAGCAAAACAAAATAAAACAAGATCCAGACACTGTCTTCCTCTCCTGTCCCATCTCCTGTAATACTTCCCTTTCCTTACCACTTTACTATTTTTCTTTCTATTCCTTGAATAGACCCCACTTCTTTCCACCATAAGGCTTTTGGATAGGCTTTTCTCTTTGTCCAGAACCTACCTCATACATATATATGTATACATATTCGTGTGTGTGTGTGTGTGTGTGTGTGTGTGTGTGTGTTTACTATTCAGGGATCATCACTCAGAGTATGTGGTAAGTTCCATGAACCCACATAACTCAATTGGTTTTGTCACCATTGTTTTTCCAGAACCAGGCACAGAAGTATTTTTGAAAAAGAGAATTGGTGTGTAGTACTTTGTAATTACAGCCATTTACATATATGAACATGTTATAATAATTATAATTTGATTACGTTTCATATGACAACAAAAGCACTTTAGTTCTGGTCGAAGCTTAATGTGTACAATGAATATTTGTGTGCGTGTGTGTGTGTGTGTGTGTGTGTGTGTGTGTGTGTGTTTAGTTTCAGGAATAGAATTCAGTAATTCATCACTTACCTACAACACCCAGTGCTCATCACAAATGCCCTCCTTAATGCTATTTACTCCATCCCCCATCTACCTCTCCTCCTGCAACCTTCAATTTGTTCTCTGTAGTTAAGAGTCTCTTATGGTTTGCCTCCCTCTCCGGTGTTTTCTTATTTTGTTTTTCTTGTCTTTTCCCAGTGGTCATCTGTCTTCTTTCTTAAATTCCACATATGTGTGATATTATATGTTATTTGCTCTTTTCTGACTTAATTTCGCTTAGCATAATAAACTCTTGTTCCCTCCACATCATTGCAAATGGCAAGACTTCATTCTTTTTGATGGCTGAGTAATAGTCCATTGAATATATATACCATATCTTCTTTGTCCATTCATCTGTCGATGGAGTTTTGGGCTCTTTCCATACTTTGGCTATTGTTGATAATGCTGCTATAGACATTGAGGTGCATATGTCCCTTCAAATCAGTATTTTTGTATCCTCTGGATAAATACCTAGTAGTGTAATTGCTGGGTCATAAGGTAGTTCTATTCTTTACTTTTGGGGGGATTCTCCATACTTTTTTCCAGAGTGGATGCACCAGTTTGCATTCCTACCAGCAGTGTAAGAGGGTTCCCCTTTCTGCACTTTCTCACCAATGTCTGTTGTTTCCTGAGTTGCTCATTTTAGCCATTTTGACAGGTGTGAGGTGGTATCTCTGATTTATATTTTCCTGATGATGAGTGATGTTGAGTATCTGTTAGCCATTTGTATGTCTTCTTTGGAGAAATGTCTGTTCATGTCAAATGAAGATGTGTATTTCGTCATTGGGTTTTAGTCTCTTTTCTGATTTCCCATACTCCATTTTACTCCGGTCTTTGGGTTCTTGGTTTTGTTTTGTTTTACTGGATTCCAACCAGATATTTTTGTTCCTTCCTTCATTAACCTTTGTGGACTCTCAATGGCACTTCTCACTGTCAACTGCTTCTTTCACACCTAAGATATTCTTCCTTGATTCCACACTAGTCTATTATTTTTTCCTGTCTCTTACAGTTGTTGCCTTCCCTTTGTCCTTGGACTTGGTATCTGTGGATATCCTGGAAAAATCACTCGTTTACTCTTTTTTTTTCTTATACTTGCTAGTCTGTCTCTTGAAGACGAGATGCATTTTCTTTAAGAGCTTGTGACACGTATTTGGGTATAAAGACGTTGTGATTTCATTTTAACATGTATTAGAGAAGAAGTGACACTGAGTATTAACTATACAACAAAGATAATTTTGACAATACAGCAACTCTCATAGACTTTAGGGGTACATGGGTTAGGACTGGGGGAGGTGTTCTATATAGGGGTGCCACAACAGAGCCTCTGGTGATGAACCTATTCTGTATTGTGATGGTGGCATTTTTTATACAAGGGGTACACTTGATAACCCTGCACATACCTACACACACATACACACACAAGACACAAGCGAGTTCATATATAAGTGGTAGACTTTTGAAGAAACTGTGGAATATACTGATAATTCCCCAATTGTGACACTGAACTGTAGTTATCCAAGGTGTCACTGCTTTGGGAGGTGGGATGAGGGTTGAACCAAGACATCCCTACATATTTCTTCATAGACACTTGTGAATCTGTACTTACTGCAAAATATTTTTTTAAGTACAGCATTAAACCTTTAACAAGCCCTCAGTGTCCTGATGACCAGTGTGTCATCACCAGACCTAATCAACAGATAAGTCTTGTAAATTAATGAATCCACCACTTAGGGTACAAAGGATGGTTTAATTCTAACCCACTAGAATGCAATCCATTTCTATTATACAGGAACATGCATCACTTATTGAACAAAATGCCATTGTGATTTAAGCCTTGTTCTAAATGCCCTAACTTGTGAGGTATTGTGCTTCAGGTTGTTTATGACAAAAAAGCCTGTATGAGAAGGGCTGGCATTTTAGAAATTATGTTGGTCCACAAACATGGTAACTGGACAAGACCAGACACTATGTGAGTTTTCAGCCTGACTCTACCTATCAAACTAAATAATCGTGGACAAACCAGTATTCAACTATTTGCTTACTGAGTGCCTGGTACTGAGCTGAGCATATTTAATATTGATTGTATTCATGAAAATATTAGGAATAATAATGTCACTTCACACGTTACTTGTTATAGGTATGACAAATGGGACTTCCTTGGTGAGCAGCAAAGTGTTCACAAATTGGACTTTTTTTTTTGCTTTGTATTATTTTAACTAGTAGTATTTGTGAATAGCTAATTTAAATTTAACTTCCAAACAGATGACAAATTCTATAAACAGTTGCATAGATCAGGAGATCATCTCTGATTTTGTGTGTGTACATCTGTGTGTGTGTGTGTGTGTGTGTGTATCTGAGACCTCCTTGTTTTAATATGGTCTTAAACAAGTCCATCCTTCTCATTGTTACCCAGTCATGTCTCTAAAACACAAATCAGATCTTGTGCCTGTAGCTTAGCATCCTGTAGAGAATGCTGTAGCCACAGGGTAAAAATCCAAGGCCCCAGCACCCAGGTCACTTTCCACTAGGGCACCTGCTTGTGTCTCTCACAGTTTTTTCTGCTTTTCCCCACCATGAACCCTTCTCCCTAGCCATAAAATTGTGGGTCCACAAATAAGTCCTGTAATTTTATACCTATGACTTGTTCCCACTTCCTGGAATGTCCTTACAAAAACCACTATCACCACATATCTTCTACCAACAATTTCTATTCATTGTTAGTGTTTTATAGGACATCATTAAAAAAAAAATTCCTGACTACCCTAGGGCAGGATATGGTATCTTTGTTCTGTGTTCTTATTGAAAACTCATTGCAGATAAGTCTGCATGAGTAATTACATCCTCTGTTGGCAATGTCAGGTTGCTCTTTGAGAGAAGGGTTTGTATGTGTTATCTGTGGATTACTTGTGCCTGCTTGTTTGTAGGCACATATATGAATGATGAAATGCCACAGCATTTGTCTGACTGTTATTTAGTTGTCAAATCATTGTCTTTGGAACTCATGTGTCCTGGATAAAAATGGCTCCTGTCTAACAGTGAATACTGGCGGGTATTATTCTATTCAAATGCATGCGCACACATATACACACACATACGTGATAATAAAACAGAGTAGGATAATTCTTAAGTACGTTCTTTTTTTTCCTGAGGGCTCAGTGAATTGTAAAAGTTACAAACTTCAGACTGAAACGTTTGTTGCTGACTTTAGATCTTTGATGTAATCAGTGGTATTTTTGGTTTATCTGAAATTTGTTGTCCCCATTTTTTCTTAGTGTCAAAAGAAACATTCTAGTTTAAAAAGAAACCTGACTTGTGGGGATTCCTTTGAGGGACTACAAAGCTGAGATCTCTTTGGAGTTGTCACATTAATACCAAGTGACAGAGATTCAGGGAGGGTAGAAATTAGGTGAATCGCTTCCGTTAATACAGTATGTGCATACTGCGCCTGGTGTTCTTTGATATGGGACAGGAGTTTTGTTTCTGGCTGGGTGTCTGAGGACAGATTGCTAAGAAAGTGAACGGTTGGCTTGGACTACCTGGAAGACAACTGTTTGCTTCTGCTTGGGCTATTGTTGGAGTTTCCCTGAAGGGGACTTAGAACGGAATGTCCATTCCAGGGAGTATTCAATTTCAAATAGCTGCCTTCCTGAGCTCATTTTCCACCCTGAGTACTGGCCACAATGACTGGAAATCTTTCATCTGTTTTAATCTGGAATGGAGCTAATTTATAAAAGGAAAGTTAGTTGCTGGGTAACTATGTGCATAAGCCTAGAGCCCATTGCACATGTGTCCAAACTCGGGGTGACAAATGTCTGTTGAATGACTCAAACATATGGAATCAGAGGGTCCCTTAAAACAAAAACAGCTTCTATTGAGTCAGTCTAACAGCCTATCCATATTCATTAGGTGGAGACTTTTTGCATTAAAAACATGTTTACAAGTGTTTTATTGACCAGTGAATATGAACTGTGTTTTGTGCATTATGTGAACATACATTCATGCATTATAGAAATCCTTACATCTGGTAGACCCAGGCATTTTATGAGAAAAACTAGCTTGAGTGATGATATTGATTTACTGAAGTAGTAGGCCCTCTGACCCAATTTCAAAATGAAATTGAGTTTCTGCAAAACTAATACAATAACTTTTTCTTTAATATTTTATCTTTGAGTACATTATTTGTATATAAAAGGGCTTTATGGGACATCATGACAATTTATTTTGACCTGGAAGACTTTAACGAAGAAAAAGACATGATATAGACCCATTTTATCCATGACAGTATATGATGATAGGTCTGTGATTAATTTTTCTTAATGAAAGCATACCTTATTGTATTGTCTTCAACTCAAACAGATTATGTGACCAACTTTTGATCTTCATATGCCAAAAGTAATGAACTTCCCAACCAGAAAAAAATCCAGGTCTTAAATAATGTTTTTTTTAAATGATACGTTTTACATAAATTAAACTTACAGGCATCCTTCTGCTTGAGGACCACATTGCAGAAATATGCACAGTTTTGAAAATTTAAAATATAGACTATGAATGAGAAATAGGGGATAGTTGAATTCTCATCCATGGCTTCTATAAATCAGGTTCTACCACTGAATGGTTAATTTGTGTATATCCATTATCTTTTCTAATAAATGATGATCATTACATTGCTTATAAATAATTTAATTCTGAGAAAAAGGTTGGTGAAGGAATGTATTACCATTCCTACTTCACAAATGTGGTAACTTAGTATGTATGATATGCATTATAATGTGATTAATTATCTCTACTACTATATTACCTTCTTCTGGATGTTGCAAATCATGCCTTATATGTGCTTGTATTCTCAGTGATCTTAGAATATTTTTACATATTAGGAAGAATGTCAATAAATGTGTGTTGAATTAATTCATATCCAAAAGTGGTGGAAGGAGTGATCTATTACCCGTTAGTTTCTTTTCACCTAAACCATTTGATAATGCGATCTAACACTTTAGAAATAATAGAGTGTTGAAAACAATCTCAGATAATTTTTAAAAATATGATTATGTACATATACACACAGAGTTCTGAAAATGACATAGGGTGTTCACCTTACAGTCCAGATACACAGTGCATTTGCATTTTTCATGTGTGTATTGTTTACATTAAAACATATTACCTAGGTACAAATACCCTTTGGGAGTCTTTAGCACTTAAAATTAACAAAAATGTACCTTTTATAATTCAAGTAGGAAAAGAAACTAATGGATTAACACATCATGTTTCTTTCCAATTGTAAGAAACCATTAAAATTGTATACATACATTTTGAATATGGGGTATCTTTTAGCAAATAACAAACAATTGCTATAGATACTCAAATACCTATATATCTGATATATGCTTATATTAGCTTCAGAATTCTTCCAAATATAAATTCCCATGGGTGTTAAAGGAAGTACAGAGTTTGTATATAGAAGGAGATACAGTATCTGGCTCTCAATTCTATAGTTAGAATTCATTTGCAGCTGTTTTGGAGAGTTTCTTTTCCTTTAAGAGGAAACCCAGCTTTCATGGTGTGTATGTGTATGTGTGTGTGTGTGTGTGTGTATGTCTTTGTATATTGTAAGAAAAGAAAAACACAGGGGTCCAGTATGTGAATTGTAAGATAAAGGTATTATCCACCTAAAATAGGTAACTTCAGAAATGGGAATTGCTTTTTGTTAGTGGATGTGATTTATCTATTGCTTAGAAATAATTTTAAAGTACACACAGGTCATTGTTACATAAACCAGAATTTAAACAGAACATTTTCAAAACATTGGGCCCTATTTCCTCTCCAGCCTAAATTTGAAAACTTAGGAAATTTTAGATTTCAGTAAGTTGAATATGTAAAACAAAATTTTCATTTAACTACAGAAATCTGTATATCTGAGTCCCAGGGCCAAGATATTCAGTAATTTGATAATAAATTGCTACCTATTCCTAGGCATTAGTAAGAAATATTACATTATAGTTCTTCTACTTCCTCTATCCTGACTTAGGTGTGCATTTCTTGATACTGGTAGTCGATTAATGAGTGAAAATATTCATGCAGCCCAAGAGCAGAGCATTCATTTCGTTGACTGCAATTATTAGCATGATTTTTGACATCTTATTCATTGGGAGAGTGTCATTTAATGTTAATTAGAATGAATGTGAATGCTTTCACATCCTTAGCTAATGAGTTTGCTCATAAAATAAAACATGTCTGTTATGCTTTGAGGATCAAGAATATTCCTTAAACAAAATGTGAATAAAGGCCAAAGAAGGTGAAATGACATCCTCCATACTAGTTCCAACATGGCTATTTTCTAGAAAAACAAAACCTTCTTTACATCAAGGTTGATTGGATAGTGTGGCATCCTTTCTCTTAAGTCTGAGAGTTTTGTGGCTGTTTTTCTTCTATTGTGCTTAATTCTGGCCTTGAACTCACTTGTTTACAGAACTGTCTCTCCCAGTAGGCTCTGAGTTTATTTATACAGTGACTACTGTTATTTATATATCATGTGTACTAAGCAAAATTTCTAGTGAATGATGCTGAATAAATGGTGACTAAATAGATGGAAGCTAGCATGGCTGACCTCTGATGTCATCCTTGTTTGGTTTTTGTGTGCAAGGTGGGAAAAGAAGTGGGTAGCTCTAAGCAGTGGATTCAAATAGCTTTCTAGCATTTGTACATAGTATTAGCTTAGACAGTGAGGGAGATAAAATAATATGTGTGATCAAGGAGTATTTGTGTATCTTGAAATTTTTAAAGGGGAAGATTTGGACCTCCTTTCTAGGTGGCTGATGATATGCGTGAAAAGTCTTGGAAGTTATAAAGTAATACGGCAATATAAGAGGTTTCCCATGAAGAAAAATTGCACCACCTTGCTGGTTCCCTAAGATCTGTGATGTTATATGTGCTTCATGGTCAGACTCTCTTGCTTAGAAGAGATACACCTCATGATCCAATAAAACTTCCCATAACATTTAGGAGCATCTTCATTCACTGACTCTTAAAACACATCTTCAATTTCAGGCATCACAGTACATGTGGTGAAGTTAAAAAGGTGAAGGAGGGGCACCTGGATGGCTCAGCCGGTAAAGCATGCAACTTTTGCTCTCGGGGTCATGAGTTCAAGCCCTATGTTGGGCATAGCGCTTACTTAAAACAAAATTAAAAACAAATAAAAAGGTGAAGCAAATATATTTTCTTTCCCCAAAGAAGGAAGGGAGAAAATTATGTAAATGCGATGTCGAGTGAAATGAGTAGGTTGCTATGATAAAGGTTTTCACACTTCCAGTGGCAGCATGGCAGTGTGTGGGCAGGAACACCTTAGTCTGCAAGGATATCTAAGAAGACTTTCAAAAAGGTATAATGAGTTGGGCTGAGGCTTCATGTAAGAAGACTTTGCCAGATCGAGAAGTAGGAAAGGACATTTCAGACAGAAGAATGTACAAAGATGTGGAGTATGTAAGTGTAACGTATTTAGGAAATTAAGTGGGTATTCGATCATAAATCCACTGATTATGCTATGACCATAAATCCACTAATTAGACTATGAACAAAATAAAACCTGAGCTAGCATCATGAAGAGCACACCCAAGAAATTACAGGTCATGCTAAGAAGTTTACAAGCCAGTGAGTAACTTTGAGCAGAGAATTGGTACAATGTAATATTTATGTTCCAGTCCTTCATGTTTATAGAAGATTCTAACACCATCTTGATTCATCATGAAGTGATGGGAATCAGTGTGGGAATCCATCGTTAATCTTCAACTTCCATCCCAATTACCTGATGATAATCGAAACACAGATTGCTAGGCTCCTCACTGAGTAGATCTGAGGTGGGGCCTGGTAATTTGTATCCTTTCAAGTTCCCAAGGTGATACTTCTGTCCCAGATCCGGGGACCATACGCTGAGAACCCCTGACTTAGAGGATGGTTCTGGGATGCTGTAAGAACCACCTGGGGAGCTTTTAAAAGTGTGCCTATCTAGTGCTCACATTCTAGACCAATTAAAGCAACACTTCAAAGCACACCAGGTGTGGATGGTGTCAAGAGCCACTGTTGTAAAGGCAGGCGTAAGAAGGTTGTGGTTATATCCCAGATCAGAGCCTGCCTTCCTCTTACTAGGAATGGAAATCGTCCAATGCGATGAGGTATTTAGATTTTTATTTGGGAAAACTTAATAATGGAATTTGGGTGATGAGGAAGGGCAAAAAGGGGGCAGAGAAAAACATATCAGTGTTGAGTCCCTAGTTTCTGACTTGGGCAGTTACAGGTTTATATGGTATATAAGTTTACTTTCTTTTAGAAACTGGGCAGAATACTCATGTACATTGGGAAAAAAACCTGATTTTCAAATATCTAAGACATTGGTTCTAGTTTAAGTAACTTCAAAGACAAAAGTTAGACCTAACATTTAACCATTTAGCTTTTAGCCTTCAGGAAGGTTGTACAGTTATAAATTGAGCTCACAGAAAGACAACACACATACGTACTTCATCATAGTACAGTATTCAGCATAGGGGCAGTGGGGGCAGTATCCATCAATCCTATGAGAAGGCTCGGTTTGGAACGCAAGACAGATTTAATGACAGTAATATGACATGTATATAAAACAGCTCCTGTCCTGGACAAGAGGGATGGCGATACCCTAGTTTGTTTATCCTGGCTAAATACAGAACAGGAAATAGTGTCTTCCAACAGGGAGAGCAATTACAATAATCATTAATTAGGATATTTGCAATTCTTTTGTGAAGGACTATTCTTTGTTAAATGAAATAAAGCTCTCTGCTTTGATTATAGTTATCATCTCATGAAAATATTGAATGAGTTTAGATTCCTAAAGGAAATTAGAAGTCAGGTAAAATTCACATTCACTTAAAAACCCCTTGCAATGAAAGATCCTGATTACTACAAATGAATATAGGAGAACTTGATTGATTCAAAGAGATTATTATAGATGACAAGTTTAAAATTAACCTTACCCAACAAATTGGAAAATATTTTCTCCTGCTATCGACTGCTGTCAACTCCATGAAAGGTTATGGGTTACCTGGACCCAGCTTACTGCTCCCGCCTCTTGGCCCACAACTCTCCTTCCCTCCTGCTCTTGTCCCTTTAGCACGAAGGTCCTAGGTTGGAGCCCCCAAACTACTGAACTCTCATGTTGTCAGGTATATGTCTTCCTGAAATGGCTTCCCCTTTACCCCTCTTTACCAAAACGTTGACCAGTTACAGCTTGGTTTCCATTTCATCTCCACAGGAAATCATTTCCTCATCCCTTCTCCCCAGTCCTCTTTATGCCACCAGACTACAGCAGGAGGCAAGGTACCATGTCAAAGTATCACTTTGATACCATTCTTTGAAAATGGCATCATTCCTTCAAAATATGCAATGTCTTTCACCAAATTTTGCCAATTTATTTACTTTTATGTTAGAATTCAAATTCCTTGACAGGAGGCAGGTGTGTTGGGCTTATCCTTATTTTGGTGGTAGTGTCATTTTATGTGGTGTGCTTGCCACTCTCTACCTAAAAATAAGCACAAGGCTTAGAACATACAAGCGTTCAGTTTGTGGCTTTTTAAATCAAAAAATGAATGTCTGAAAGCATATGAGGAACAGAGCTCATCCTTACAATGAGTACAGTTAATATTCTTGTTGCAGTAGCAAGAAATATATGAGTAGGGTGTTAGCAGAGTTCATTTCTTCTGAGGCCTCTCTTCTTGGCTTTTAGATAGAGGCCGTCTTCTCCCTCTGTCTTTACTTGAGCTTTCCTCTTTGTGTGTCTGAGCTCTAATCTCTTTTTATAAGGACACTGGTCATTAGTTTAGGGTCCACCGTAATGAGCTCATTTTGTTGCCTGGTAAACTGAAAAAACCCCAAGCCCTGGGGCCTCCATCCAGCCAGTCTCAAAGATGTCTTTGAAGGTTCTTGATCTCGACTGAACAAGAATTCAAGGACAGACACAGCACAGTGGATGATCGCCACAACCAGGAACTTGTATTAAGGCAAAAGTATATTCTCTAGGTGTGAGAGCTGGCAAGTTTGAGAGAGAGAGAGAGAGAGAGAGAGAGAGAGAAACAGAGTGCTTGAAATTGGAATTTCTGTCTTTTCTTCACAGCTGTGAACTGCAGGGTGGAATATTCATTGCTTGGGATGGGAATGTCTTGGAAGCAGAGTTTCCTGCCCATTTTTCCTTATTTGGTCATGGGCTTCCTACCACGGCACCCACCATCTTGGGCCTGTCTGGGTTTGATCTAGCATCTTAGGGAGTGCTGCCAGGATGGGCCTCTAACTTTCCCAGTAGCTGGCTATGTCTTCCTCTACCTTGGCCTCCAGGTATCCTGTGAGAATCTAACTGCCTACTCCAGCAATTTAACCTTATTTACGTCTTTAAATGTCTTATCTCCAAGTATAGTCACAATCCAAGGTACTGTGGGTTAGGACTTCAATATATAATTTGGGGGCCACAATTCAGCCTGTAATAAGGAATCATGTCAAAGAACAGTTGTGAGAGCAAAAGGGATTGGTGTCTGAGTGGAGTATATAAAAGAGGAAAATGACTCAGGTCTATGTTGTTCTCACTCTTCAAGTGAACCAATCAGATCCATGGAAAATGGTCTCTCAGTCCCCGCAGGCAACTAGGATTCATTTGCTCCGGAGGTGTTTTCTGTTTTTTTTTTTTTGTTTTGTTTTGTTTTTTGTTTTTTCCTTGAGTTAATGAGGTCTGCTGATAGTGTGTTTGTAGTGCAAATGAGTGCTTTATATAAGGTACAATCAGCAATTTGTAACCACAAAGCAGCAGTGGGCTAAAGAACTGTAGGGCAGTGAAAAGAAAAGGAGTCAGGAAGGGTAGAAAAAAGGAGAAAACAAGAAATGCATTAATAAATGGGCACCTGAGTGGTTCAGTTGGTTGAGTGTCCAACTCCTGATTTCGGCTCAGGTCCTGATCTCATGGTTTCTGGGATTGAACCCCACATTGGACTCTGTGCTGACAGCACAGAGCCTGCTTGAGATTCTCTCTTTCCCTCTCTGTGTCTCTCCCCAGCTCTGAAGCAAGCTTGTTCTTTTCTCTCTCTCTCCCCCTCTCTCCCTCCATCCCTCTCTCTCTCTCTCTCTCTGTCATAACATTAAAAAAAAAAGAAATGAATAAGCAAAAAGCACAATCAGACCTGTAAATACAGAGAACAAACTAGTGGTTACCAGAGGGGAGGGGATGGGCAAAAAGGATGGAGGAGAAGGGAAGATTCAGGCTCCCATTTATGGAATGAATAACTCACTGTACTATCCTCGTCATTGATATTATACTGGCTTTGTATCATGACAGGTGGTACACTTGTGGTACGCATAGCATAAAGCATAAACTTGTTGAATCACTATGTGGTACACCTGGAACTAATGTAGCATTGTGGGTCAACTACACTCAAAAAAGTAGTTTAAAAAATTCGAAAAATAGACTTGGAAAAATGCATTCAGAAGATTGAAAAATTTTAAAGATGTTAATAGAGGGATAGACAGATACGACTAAAGGAAACCTGGTATTTGGTCTATAGTTTTGCTTTTTCAGTAGCTCGACACCCTGTGGTGAGTAACAAGATCACAGACCATCACAGCTAGAAAGGACCTGGAGAATATGTTCTAATCCTTCATTTTACAGATGTCAGAAGTGAGATTCCAGATCTCCAAGCTAGTTAGATACAAAGCTGACTAAATCAAACCCAGGCGTTTCAGAGCTAGTAATTGTCGCATGTCACACTGCTCTATACTTGTCTGGTTGTTAGAAAAGGTCTTTGGTTTAAGAGGGTCAAGGTGGTATCTTAAGTTGCTTTCATGGTCTCCACAGCTTCATAAAGAATAATAAATTCATTTGATTGCATGTTTACTATTCAATAGTTATATGTGTCTATCTGTAATTATTGAGATATATGAGTGTGTAGTGTTATATCCATATAAACCTATGTATTTTTATAGACATCATGCCTCCTTATAAAAGAAAATACTCTCTAGCAATCATCTATCAGCGTTCTCTATATGCAGAAACAAATAATAGAACTAGAAAAGATTGGCGTAATGAGTAAGTCAAAACTATCACTCCCAGAATTACAACATAAATTTCAGAAACCAGTGGCAGGGCCTGTATGTGTTAATCCAACCTCATCTTTTGCTCCACTCGGACATTTCATGTTGCAGCTCTGCTAAGCTAGAAAACACGTTCCTCCTTTTCATCTCTGCATTTGTACGTGCTCCTTTGTCCCTTTTCCATTCTTGTTTGTACAGTAAGTTACTGAATTTTCCCTGTCTAGATTTCCTTTGACGAAATTGTCTCTAACTACAATTCCTACATTCCTCTTAGAGTTGAGTGTGGTCCTATTGGTTACTTACACATATCTCTAAAACAGAATTTGCCATGTTGTAGTAATTATTCACTACCATTTATTACCATTTTATTACAATCCTACTCACAGAGTGCAGAATGTAAACCACTAGAGGCCAAGAAATATGGGTGCAGTGTTGGGAAAGAAATGGAATGATTATTGTGATAACTATAGAGCTTTATACTTACTGGAATAGTGTTTATATTTTTGAGTCCTGTCTCTGCGCTCAGCAACAATATGGCTAGATACTCTGCATTAAAAGCATTGTATGTCACAGAAATATGCTAATATGTTACAGGGATTGAACAGTGGGTGATGTGAAATGCCCAATTCTTAGAGATGATTGTTTTGAGATTTACAAAATAGGTTCCTTTTTTTAAAGTGTTTCCTTTTATAAAGTATACTTTGTTAAGCTCAGCTTCAGCAGTAGGAGTTTATAGCTTTCTTGTAAGTTTGAGAAAATACATGGAAATAAGATATGGAAACGGAAGCAAAATGTTATAAACAGGAGCTGATAGCATTTTTACAATGTAGCCACCATTTGAATTTTTTTTCTTAATTTTTGGAATATTTTGTTACTATTATTATAAAAAAACTTTCACTCTCAAAGATAAAACTTTGGAATTATTAACTTGGAAACATGTCAGCCAAAATAAAATTTCAATCATAATTAGCACTGGATATACCTAGAGTGAGATTACACTCTGGATTATTTCGGTATTCTTATTTGTACATTCCAGCCTTTCTCCATGGAGTATTATGTTATAAAACATATATATATATATATTCTTTACTTTGAGATGAGCATAGGCTTCAGTAGGGGAAAATATTTTAGCATATTTCATTTAGAAGTTCCTGGACTAATACCATTCTGTTCCCACGTCCCTAAAAAACCTGGTTTAACCTTTCCCAGAGAAGCATTTACTGTAATTTCTTTAAAACTTCTGTGCTGTGTGGTAGTGAGTAAATTTGAACTCTGTCTATTCCTATTTCCCTTGAGTTTCATGACAATAGAGATGACATCTTAGACATCTTTGTATCTCTTAGAGTCAAATAAGTCTCATATCTACTGAAGATACAGAATTGTGAGTTTGAGATGATAGAATACAACAGGTAGTAGATGGAAGGTATGCATTGAATCCAGGGCAGATTTATAGAGGATATAGACTCACAGAGGAAGAGGTGGGCATTCAACAGAGAGAATTAAACTTATTTGGTAATAAAGTGTCAGAGGTGAGGAAAAAGGAATGGTGATCGTAGACATCATGATAGTAATCCTTTGAGAGTGCTCTATGGAACACTATTCAATGGGGGCCCTTCTGTTTTTTCCTAGCCCTCAAAAAGAAAAAAAAAAAAGATTGCTTACACATTTCAGTTCAGGCAACCCTGCTTGTTGTATTACCTTCTTAGAGTTTTATAGCACATATGCTAGGATTTTTAGAGTCCCAGTGATCCTAATGATTGCATTTTAGCCCAGTTTCTCAAACTTTTTTAACCCTGGAACTCCTTTCCCATACAGCCAGTTAAAAGCCAAGGTATTTAATGTTTTATGAAACCTACTTTGGGATTCTTCAAAATACCTGATCAGCCTGCATAATTGGGAAGATGATAATATTACTGACAAGGAAACCAGAAATAGGACCAAAATTAGAGTGGTGGGAAGAGGGTTGTTTATTTGACATATTCATACAAAATTAGGGAAGGGATATCCAGGTAGGTAGATAAGCTAAGCTTTTGGGATAGAACACTGAACCTAAGAAAAGAGTGAGACCTATAGAGAAATACTTGGGAATCGTTCACATGGTGCTGATAGTTGAAATTATAAAAGAGAACAGTATTCCTTTTAAAAAAAATAATGTTTGTTTATTTTGAGAGGGATAGAGAGAGCACCAGTTCAGGGAAGGACAGAGAGAGGGGGAGAGAAACCCAAGCAGGCTCCATGCTGTCAGCATAGAGCCCTACATGGGGCTCAGACCCATGAACCATGAGATCATGGCCTAAGCCACAATCAAGAGTTGGATGTTTAACTGACTGAACCACCCAGGAGCACCAAGAAAACAAGATTTAAGGGACAGAATATGCTCCAAAAGAAAGCATAAGAGAACCTGGTGGAGTGCAAATATGTGTACCTCGTTTGATTTTCCTGACCAGATCATGAAGAATGAATCCAATGTTAGAGATGCAAAACTAAAGCACACAGAAGATAAGTAACTTCCTCAAGGTCACAGAATTTCTCATTGGCAGAAGGGAGATTTTGAACTCGGCTCTGGAATTTGCTCCTGAGTTGGTTTGCACATGTATGTAACTAATACAGAGCTCTTTAAAAACATGTTTATAGAAGCACATCCACCATATCATTTTGTAAGACTGCCTCTTTAGTCATGCCTTTCTTTGAAGTGCAGTAACATTTTCAGTGACTGGCCCCAGAGGAAGATACAGTAGATTGCTTTTGGCAAAAAATGCCCTTATTCATGAGAGACGCTTAATGATGAACCAGGCTGATCTCTGCCCAATCCTGGTTCCCTGGGAAGAAGTCCTTGCAGTGGCATCAGCCATATTGAATTTGGATTGCAGTTATGGGGATAAAAATTAAAATGGGAACTAAAATAGCACTTTTCCTTCCATTATTATTTTATTTATTATTTTTCACTTCAGGCATGTGAAATTATATTTATAGGGACACATTAAAAAGCCTTCTCTAGGCAATTATCTCACACAATTAGGCAATTACTTCAAATGACTTCATGTAGAGGTAAAACAGTTCTGTAAAATCAAGGTTTGGCTTTGCTTTTGTTTGACCCATATTTATTTTATGACTGCATTTTATTTTTCTTTCTTTTTTTTTTTTTCAATGTTTATTTATTTTTGGGACAGAGAGAGACAGAGCATGAACGGGGCAGGGGCAGAGAGAGAGGGAGACACAGAATCGGAAACAGGCTCCAGGCTCTGAGCCATCAGCCCAGAGCCTGACGCGGGGCTCGAACTCACGAACCGCGAGATCGTGACCTGGCTGAAGTCGGAGGCTTAACCGACTGCGCCACCCAGGCGCCCCTGCATTTTATTTTTCAAAGTGGTATTTCATCTCAAAAAGCTCATGTCAATTCACAGCAAAATAGCATTTTAGAAAAAGAAAACGGGGTGTTTTTTACTACTGTTTTGATAGTGATACCTGAGAGTGTAATATGAATATGTACAATGTACTTCCATTTACCGATTCCAAAGAGAGATACGGAGAAAGCAAGATCTAATGTGGAGTAATTCCTTTCATTAACAAACAACTTTGCACCTGGAAATGGCACAAACCCACTGAAATTATGTTCACACATGGTGAAACCGCACACACATACTGCTAGACCTATGAGCCTTGTGCATCAGTATTCAACAAAGGTAAAATAATGCACACCATTGACTATCAGACCTCTGGGCTCCTGTACCTGGCTTCCTTTAAACTGTCAAAACGCAATAGTCTGTTTCTTTTTCCTTTCCACATCGACCACTGTACCTGCCAGTCTTTATATTGTAAGCATTCGGTTTTCTCCTGTTTTTCAGCACAGTAGTCGCAATGGCCATGACTTATAGGCTTAATGAAGTGAAGGACATATTACAAAGAAATTAAATCCACTGATTTTTTCATGGAAGCAGTTTCAGAGTGTTCGTGATTTTTTTTTCCTTTTCCAGTAGGTACTAAGAAGAAAAATCTCATGGCTTCAAGGTCTAGAACTAAGTGAGACCTGGAAGTTCAAACAGGAGAGGGACCATGGAAGTAATGGACATAGACACATTTGAGCAAGATGATGAAAGCCACAGGTGGCTTGGGATTTGCAGGAAACAGAGTTTAGGGTCAGGGTGAGTCGGCAAATAGACAGGAGGTTGGTGGAGCCCTGATACAACTCTAGCGTCTCAGTGCTCTCAGCCTGTGCCCTCGTGGTGCTACTGAGCTTTGGCGGAGCGCCTACCCCAAACCTAAAAACAGTTCAGCCTGGCTCTTCTGTAGTGGCAGCCAGAGGCGCAGCTGTGTGGAGACTGGCTATCTTACTCCTTGGCTTTGACAAAGAGTTGAGGGTCGGTGGGTCCCAGTGTGCACCTGTTTAGACAAGTGCTCAGTGTCGTCGTCAACCCTGCTGAAGGTTATTTCAGACTTTGATTCCACCAGATCACTTGAACCATAGGAAATGCTCCTCCTCTTTTACTGCTCCTCCTTGCCCAGAAAATACATTTTTCTCCAGCACGTTTTAGAGTGATTGCCACCAAATTTTTTTTTTAATTATCCAAGCAATAAATCCCTTATTTAAGTGGCTAACAGAAATTTTAGATCCTTATGTAATTTAGTAAAATTTTAGAGCTTTAAATATACTTTTGAAAATAGGAAATACTTTCATTGCTACAAAGGTAACATTGTTGTCTCTTACGCCATTACATAAAAACATGACCTCTACATTTTTTATATCCTAGGATGCTCAGTTTGAAACTGGGGTTCAGATTACATGTATTTTTCAAAAAAAACCCCAAAAACCTCGTTCTGAATTTCTTTCATCTACACTATAAAACTTTGAGATTTCATTAAAGGTTCAGATTGTACCTGTTCTTTAAGTGCTTATTGTTAGCCTTATACAATGACTTTAGTCACACAACTTTAGTTTTTCATGAGCATATTTTTCTTGATCGGTTTCGTTGGCATGCATACTATATGAATTAAAATACAAATTATTTGTTAATTGTTGAATCTTGTAAATGTATTAAGGTATAACCAATGTCTTTATTCAAATTAGGAAACCATTCATTCTCTAATATCAGTTGCAGAGTGTTTTTCCCCTCTTCTCCTTTTATGCTTGCCCTTATTTACATGGGATTAAATCATTCTTCCTAAATTTGCCAGTAGGACTAAGAATCAGAAATCAGAGAAATAGTTTTAAATGTTTTTATTGTACAAAAGTCAGTATCTTTTATCAAATGAAAATAAGTACAGCCTTCTCTTTTTTGAATCTATTGAAGATACAGCTTCTGTTACGGATTGTGTTTAGAGTTTTGTGACATTTTTTTAATACAGCAGTGCATTTTGGGGATGGTTTGCTGACAGTATTTTCCACAGTAATCAGTGGTTTAGCTGTAAATAGAGGGCTGATTATTGCATCTGGGGAATATACATTAAAAACGATTGGCATTTCTGGTTCATATATAGGTAGAGAAATACTCTGCCAGATGGGCATTTATTTACTTGCTTATTTATTTATTTTCCCGGTCAGAAATAACAGGCAATGTATGAGAAAGTGCAAAAAATACTGTGTTGGCAGTCATAAGCAGGATCTCGCAAAGGTTGAATGGAGCTAATGTGATGAGGGTTCTTTTTGTTTTGTTTTGTTGTAATGACCAACATAGTATTTTTTGAAACATCTGTGGACTAATGTTCATGCCAAAGGGAATGATATTTTTCAAGCATTTTGGTCATTATAGTAGCTCTGCAGATAATGACAGCATATAGTGAATTTTGAGCACTTTCTGTACTGTGGTGAGAGCTTTAGATTTATTATATGAGTGCATTCTTAGGACAAGCCTGCAAGACAGTTATTATATTCCCATTTTACAGATGAGAAATTCTGAGTTAGAGCTAGGCTTTAGAAAACTCAGATTTCCTGTTTCATAGTGCTTATTGTTATATACCACAGCAACAGTGTTAAAACTACACCCAAAGTTTACCAGCTGGCCCTATAGCTACTGATGTTTTAATTGCTTTGTTTTTGAAATGAATGGACTATGAATTGGTATCCATTGTCTGACAGAGAAAGCAGTCATATTTTTTCAAAGTTTTTGTTTTTTTAGGCCTGGGGTTATATAGATACCAAGTTGAATCCAAATTGTTTCCTGATTTAAATGCTTCTAATCATCCATTTATCAAAATCAATTGACTGGACCCAATGAATTTAGATATTAAAAAAAAATTGGTCATGTAATCCAATTTCCTCACTTCTCAAAAAGGAAAACAAGGTGCTGAAAGTTTAAATAATTGGATCAATTTCATTTCTAATAAGCTTTATCATTAGAATCTAGGTCTGTGTCTTAGTCTAAAAAAACCTACATATATATACACGTGTAGATGAGAATTATTCAAGTTATAAGGGGCACCTGGGTGGCTCAGGTCATGATCTCATGTTTTGTGAGTTTGAGCCCTGCATTGGGCTCTGTGCTGACAGCTCAGAGCCTGGAGCCTGGTTCGGATTCTCTCTCTCTCTCTCTCTCTCTCTCTCTCTCTCTCTCTCTCTCGGCCCCTCTGCCTCTGACGCTCTGTCTCTTTCTCAAAAATAAATAAACGTTTAAAAAATCAAAAAAAAATATTTAAGTTATAAATGACAAAAAAGTTGCAAATGGTTTTTTAAAAGGCTTTACCAGTTTATATAATTAAAAAGAGGTATAACTTGATTTAGGTACATTTAGAGGGAGGCGTTCATGTGATACCCCCTGGCACACTGTCACCCTCTGTTAAAGCACCATGTGCTTTCCAGTCTCTTCTTTGGCATTCTCTGTCAATACGGTATCCATATTAGTTTTGGGTTTATATTATTGCCCCTCATTTCTAACAGAAAATAAAAACAACATTTTCCCCAACAGAAGACCTGGAAATAGCTTTGATCGACTCTGATAAAATCACCTACCCATTCTTGAATCAGTTAACAGTTTGGGAATGCAGTGTTCTGATTGGTCAGGTTTCATGATTTACCCACTCCTGAGGGAGGAGAGAGGTAAGCAAGCCCTACTCAGCATCATCTGAGAAGAGTAGGCAAATAGACCAAAACAAAGAGGGTAGTAAAGAAGACAGTGGAATGGATAGCAGTTATAATAAAACTGTAATACACTGTGCACCAGTACTACGTGTGTGGGTGAGTGTGTACTCAACAACCCTCAAAGATACTGAAAAATACTGTGCTTCCAATAATCACAGATAGATGCCCTTCTGTTTATAGTAATGACTTCTGTAGTCAAGGAGTATAAGAAAATATTTTGGGGGCACCTGGGTGGTTCAGTCGGTTAAGCGGCTGACTTCGGCTCAGGTCATGATCTCGCGGTCCGTGAGTTCGAGCCCCACATCAGGCTCTGTGCTGACAGCTCAGAGCCTGGAGCCTGTTTCAGATTCTGTGTCTCCCTCTCTCTGACCCTCCCCCGTTCATGCTCTGTCTCTCTCTGTCTCAAAAATAAATAAACATTAAAAAAAAAAAGAAAATATTTTGTTCATAAACAAAATATTTGGAGATGGAATAAATTGGGAAAGTTATGCAAATATTACATTTATCTAAATAGAACAATGTTTGTTTTACCTTAAAAAGTGTGCATTGGGGGTGGCTGGGTGGTGGTTCAGTCAGTTAAGCATCCAACTTCGGCTCAGGTCATGATATCATTGGGATTCTTGCTCTCTCCTCTCTCCCTATCCTTCTCCCACTTAACCTTTCTCTCTCGGAATAAATAATCAAACTTAAAAGTGACCAATAAACTGTCAAAAAAACTGTATCAGATGATTTGACTATATATTATTAACATGTTGAAACAGGTGATCTGTCTACTTAGAATAACTGGCAATGGAAAAAAGTAATGTACTTTTTTAGGTGACACTAGATTTCTCAGATTATAGTAGTTTTAGTATGCTAATTTGCTTTATTTTTTGGTAGTCAATCATTTGTTTGTGAATCTTTGCGTGATCTACTACCTTTTTTTCTTAGTTTCTAAGTGAGGTATATAAATGTAGGAATTGTAGAATAGTATTTCTATAAACAACCTCCTTTTTCTGTTAAGTTTGTCATCTGGAAACCTAAATTCAATTTTGTATTTCAATATCTAATACTGATTACTCTGATAGTTACTTTAAATCCCCTATTTAGCGACTGATGTTAGTTTTTAAAAATATCCACCCTTTAAAATTACATATTGATGGTCCCATACTGATTATTTTAGATAAATTCAGGCTTTACTGTCCTTTTTTTTTAACTATTTCAAAATTCAGCTTTTCTTACTCTGTTAAAATTTTAATGAGATATAACCTATATATATATGTGTGTGTGTGTGTGTGTGTATGTATAGACATATATATAACATATGTGTTTAGACATATACATATGTCTAAATTATCTATTAAGGATGAAGTTTAATCATAGTTACAATGGAATATTATTCAACCATTAAAAAGAATGAAATCTTGCCATTTGCAACAACATGGGTGGAGCTAGAGATGATAATGCTAAGTGAAATCAGTCAGTCAAAGAAAGACAAATACCATATGATAGCACTCATATGTGGAATTTAAGAAACCAAACAAGCAAGCCAAGGGGAAAACAGAGACAGAGAGGAGAGAGAGAGAGATCTGAGACAAACCCAGAAACAGACTGTTAACTATAGAGAACAAGCTGATGGTAACCAGAGGGGAGGAGGTGGGGAGAAGGATCAAATAGGTGATAATGTTTAACTCTCTTGTCACAATGAGCACAGGGTATTAAATGGAATTCCTGAATCACTATATATTGTACACCCCAAATAAGTATTAAACTGTATGTTAACTAACTGGAATTAAAATAAAAACTTAAAAAAAATTTTAATCATAGTCATGTCCCCTCATTTCAAGGCTACAGGCATCAGTCATATTTGGCTGCTTGAGGGTCCCTTAACTGCCCTTGAGTTGAAATCTGCCTATGTCATGTGACTCTCCACATTCTGTTTTCATTCCAGTGGAAATGAATACCTGGCATTCATAGAGGCTAGAGTGACTTAGAAAAGATTTGCTACTTTTCAAAGAAATGTACCAGTAAAAGTTACATGATGCTTTTCACTCAAAAGCAAGCAAATGGTTCTTTATTATGGCAGAGCAGTCTAATTTAATTTGCACTTGTGTGGTGAAAATGTGCTACACATTTGCGTTCATTTATGAGATTTTGTCTGGTTGGATTTCAATATATTTATATACACATTGTTCTAAAATAATGACAAGGTATTTTGACAACATACTTTCTCATCGTATGGAAAAATTTGAGGTTCAGCCAAAAGCGATAATGGAAAAGTTCACATTTTGAGTATGAAAAAATGGCTGCATCATTCCGAATTAGGTTTGGCTACAAGTAACAGATCCCTGAAATGGTGGTTTGTTGAGTAAGAGAGATTTATTGCTCTGTCACATGAAAGAGGTTCAGTTGTTCCTGGCATGGCAGGGCCATAGTCCTCAGGGAGCCAGGAACCTTCAGTCTTGCTGTATTACCTCCCATGCCAATGTTACCTCATGGTCCAAGAAGGCTGCTGGACCTCCAGCCTGTTCCTGGTGGCAGGAGGAAGGAAACCAGCCGAGTGAAAATAATGGTCATTCTGAGTCAGCTCCCTGTGACCAGCTTTCCCCCAAATCACACTGGATACTTTTGCTTAGTTTCACTTGTAGTAGTATCAAAATTGTCTAATTCATTCTTTTCATAGCAATTGATACTGAAATCTCTGTTTCTATCTCTAATCACAGTACGTTTGAGCCTGGTAATGAATCTCATTACATTAAATTGATCTATTAAAATTTATGTTCCTTCTTTGATAACCAACCCCTCCCTAGTTCTGGACATATCTGTGTTCAAAGTTGGGAAATTACACGTAGTAATAAAAAAAGGAAAATGCAAATTGCATAAACCTTTATGTATACGGTACATGTACAAGTGTATATGTCTGTGGAGGATATGACATTGGGAATTCAGTTTGAAGTCCTAGTTTATTAGTTTTATCTGGAGGAGCAGGTGGTCTAACGGCAAGGGTTTACTGCATATAGATGATAGGGAGTGATGGAAAAAGAGCCTTTTGCTAGAGAATGCATCAAGAAATTGTAATTTTGCTAAAATTATCAAATGCCATAAAAAACCAAGATGAATGACATTAGTTTTTTATATCATTCCCTGCCTACCTACTGCCCCTCCATTCACAAATGCTCTGTTTCATCAACACCTCTCTCTCTCTCTCTCTCTCTCAGTCACTCACTCATACACACTCCTGCAATTCTGTACTCTTCTGTCAATGCCTGTGTGCCTGTTCTCTGGCGAAGCCATGTATCGCATATAGGTAACTGCACCTTCTAGATACTTGTAATGACAGGTTCCTCTTGTTGACATCAGCTCTGTGCCCTATTTCGTATGCGTTTCTATTTATATGAAATATTTGTTCTTCTGACTCAGGGGAATTTTCAGGACACATGCCTCTTGACAGCCTGAATTAGTTCAGGTCTAATTCAGAAACAGAGTGTTCCAGATTAGAAATCTTGGAGCTAAAAAAAAAAAAAAAGGCTGAACACAAACAGGGTGTGCCACATACTCCTGCACAAGTAGACTAGGTAACAGAGTTACTGATACCCAAGAATCTTGGCAAGGGGCGAAGCGCATGTGGAGAAGGGGTTTGCTTAGACTGAGTCGTTGGAAATCAGGAAGATTAGAGAAAAACTTAATCTTCATGGATGGAAATATACAACCTTTAAGCCTACACTTTTGTTCCTGGGTGAGGTTCAAGAAGTAATAGGTGAAGGGATAATGAGCAAAAAAGAGTACGATTGATTTTAAAAGATTAAATGGTGGAGGCAACATGAAGTTGAAGGGTGACAGCGTTGGAAGAGTTGCATATGTGAGCAGCTTCAAATGGAGAGTATATCAAGTTTATAAATGGAACCAGATAAAGTTACAGGTCTCCCTCAGCTCTTAAAATTCTACAGTTGTTAAAATCAGGCAAGCCATACCAACAGTTCATGGATAAAGAACCTGAGGCCTGCAAGGATTTAGGTAACATGCCGATGCCCTCAGAATTGTTAATGGCATAATAGATCTAAACTCATGTAAAAGTGGTAAAGGGATCTTTACACAGTTCTGACTCCATTCGTTTGTTATATGTATGTACCTCAGTTTCCACATCTGTAAAGTAAGGGAGATCATTGTACCTTTCCCATAAATTTTGAGTGTAAATAAATAGGTTGCTTCAAGTAATGTGATTATGATAGAGTCTCACATAAATTAAATGCTCATTAAACATTAGCTGTTACTGGTGCCCTTTATTCTTCCTCTGATGCCTGTGAAAAAGGCTCTCTGGAATGACAGCATCAAATGACTGGTTCTGCCACTTAACCATTTTAAGACTCTAAACAGGTTTCCCCATATCTCTGAGCTTTAATAGCCTGACTATAAAATATTGGGAAAACGGCCCCTCCTCACCTGGTTGCTGTGAGGATTAGATGAAATAGCATATGGAAAAGTCTTCACATGTAATAAAGTCTGGCACATAATACGCAGTAAAGAAAGTAGTAAGTTTTCTTATATTTGTGCCTTTCTTAGGAAACTTAACTATAAAGTGAGTTGAACGAATACACGCTCATTCCCAATGAAAGAGAATGTTTCCCTGCTTAATCCGTGAAGAAATGAAGTCTAAAAGGGTTGTGATGTCTTTCTGAGAACTATTAAGAGGCTAATGCATGTTTCAAACACGTATCTCATTCTCAAGTCCATGTTATTTCTACTCGATTGTACTTCTTTCCCATAAAAATGAAAATAATATTACCTAAATCATGATGTTGTGGGCATTGAATGACATAAATCTGAAGTGCAGAGCATATATCACGTATTTAATAGATGATTCCTGTCCTTAGGTGGGAAATAGATGTTCCTCCTTGGTTTAGCCCCAGTATTACCATCCAAATTCCGTAAGCCCATTAGGAGGAAGTTGGCCTACTGTTTTGAAGTCCAGGTAGCCATCTTGACCTCTGTACTGAATTTAGCTCTCAAACTATTACTCAGCTCTTCTCTTTCAATAATAAAGGGTCCTTCCATTGTCCCTCAAATGGAGTGATTCCAAAGACAGTGTGGGAAGAATGTTCTTCTGTTACTTCTGTACGCTAAGAGCCAAGGTATCATACCTTCCACAAGAAGGGGAGGAATGCCATTTCCTGTCTGTCTTTCCTCCCGTAATTAGGTTGGTTCTTTGATTGTTCTGATGACCCAACAGAGAATCTCTGATACAGAAAGTCGGCACACCCCATCTTCACAACCTCTCTCCCATCACAGGCTAATAGTCTTGAGGAAGGGTGTGTGATGCTTGATAGCCTTTGGGATGAGCCACAGGAAGAGCAAGAAAGCAAGGTAAATTGACTGTGAGGGAAGTGATCAAATTGTCAATGGCTCTTTGTGGCTGCCAATTTGGGACAACTGCCTTGCAACAGACATTTCATGCCCACCTTATTTAGCGTCCTTTGTAATATGGTTAAGATTGGAAGCCACATGACTCAAAGCATGGCAACTTGAGAATACTTCTGGCCACTTGATTCTTTTCAGAACAGATCATTAGCTACGACAGAGTTTCACGCATGAATTTCATGACAAGGCTTTCTCCGTTTTACGCTATCATTTAAATGATTTCTTTAATTCCAATCCTTTTTCTTATTTGAATCCTACTCTAAATTTGTCCCATCTTTTTGAAAGTCTTTCCCGGTTCGAAACTTAACCTGCTTCCTTGAGCTGCAGTCTTAATTCATTTTTTAATGTTTGTTTATTTTGAGAGAGAGGGGAAGAGGGAGAGAATGCACACGTGTGAGCAGGGGACGGCCAGAGAGAAAGGGAGAGAGAAAATCCCAAGCAGGTTTCACATTGTCAATGCAGAGTCCAACATGCAGCTCCGTTCCATGAGCAGTGAGAGCATGACCTGAGCCAAAATCAAGAGTCAGACACTTAATGGTCTGAGCCACCCAGATGCCCCATTAAGTCTTAATTCTTTAGTCAAGTTCTCCTTGAATCCTCTAGTCTAAATTATTATCTCCTTCCCCTAAACTACTCCGCTTCATTGTTCTAGTTGTTGTACTGCATTAGGTTAATATATGCAAAGATCAGCCTTATCAATCTAGACACGCACACAGTCCAATTTCCGACAGATGCCACATTCAGGAAAACAGTGGTCAAAAGAAAGTTAAATAAACCTGTGTGTGTAAACTTCTCAACAATCTAAAAGCAGATATCAAAATCTCCAGCAGCATTTATGGTACTATTTGTCTCTCCCTCAGTTTTCTGGCTCCTTGAATTCCCAGGAGACTTTCATTTTCCATTGCTCAGGAAATTCTCCGTACCTCATCACCACGCCTTACTTCAGTAGCTTCCTCTTCCCTGACACTGTGCATATTCACAGAAGATGTGCTCCTGACAGGTGATTCTCCAAACAGTTAGCAGTCCCTTTGAGAAGAGTGAGATGTCTTCCGCTCTGGCTGTTTTTCCGGTGATTGGCAGCCGAGAGCACTGCTGTCACTCCTCCACTCCCAATTCAGACTCTACTTTTTGGAGTTACTGAGCCTGTTTTCTTGTGTAGCTTCTTCCACAACCAGATTTTAAAGTCCTTAGATAGGAGCTAATTATTATTCATCACTGCAGCTCTTCTCCCCCTGCCCTCTTATTTTCTAACATGATGTCTGGAATTTTTAGCACTTTGTAGGTGAAGCACTCAGCGGTGGTTGGTGAAATGTCGAACAAATTGTAAGAATCATCTGAACTTACTGTCATATTAGGTGTAATAATAGAAACCTAAATAGGCTGTGATAAATCATGATTTTTTTTCTTAACTCTGGAATTTTTTATTGGTCTTAATTCTCTTGGTCAGATTGCCAAGTTCTTGTGAGAATTCCAGCATCTAACAATGTTATCATTCCATCAAGCTTATTCTCAGCTGGTATTCCATTAAGCTGGTATGAATGGGCTACTGTTGGTGAGATAAGAGGATGCACTTTGATATCTCAAAGCAGCACTGGTAATGAATGCACACATTCTCCCACTGAGAAGATACTTTAAACTGTAATTTTTCATTCTATTCAATATCTCTGTTGCATATATGTATATTTTTGGCTCAAGACATGATAAAGGTTTCAATTTGTCAAGTCACAGACTTAGGGACTTAAACACAACTATGTTCTTGATTATAATACTTACACATTTTAGCCATTTGGCCAGTATCTAAGTACATTTAAATTTAAAACTGAATTATTGGTTTTTAATTGGTAGATGATGAAGAATTCTTTTCAAAATCAAATATGAGCACTGAGTTTATACTCCCAATAATGGCTTGTAAACATAAAATTTTCCCTTATAACTTAGGAATTTAGTAGACCTGTGGGCTTCAAGTTAAAAACTTTTTCCTAAGCAAACTTAGAGACCAAATTATAAAAAACTGTAACTACATTGACATTTAGACTGCATTTTGGAAAAAAAATAGTGCTTTGATAAAAATTTGGACTAATTGTCATGGTTTTATCAATAATGATGTGGGGCTTCACAAAATCTTGAGTTTTTCTGTTTACAAAACTTACTAGGTATGGTATTTCAGTCAGTAACTTCTAAAGCCCCTTCTAAGTAAATTAAGGGTATACTTTTAAAGAAGGATGATGTTGATCAGTTTCACCCTATGGCAAGTATCTACATATGTATACATTCAGTCACTTTATCATTCCTATTTTTTTCAAAAAAAAAATTCTGTTCGGAAAAAAAAAACTTGATTTGTATGCAAGTGTGTGTACTATTTAATATTACGTGATTAAGACCATTTGGTAGATAGTCAACTTTAGACTAAACATGTTTTTAGTTCTTGGTGAAATACTACTAATGTGTTAGATTCAGAATAAGATCTTAAACAATACTACCTTGGGAATGTAATCTCTCCAATAGTGTTTATTTCATGAAAATTGATTCTTCAAATCTGTTCGAGAGACCAGTTTTCTAGGTATCCCTATGGGTGGTAGGCACAGAATACAGAAAACCAAAGCACTCTTTGCCTTTGTTTCACATTCTCTCCCTTATCTGTTGTTGGTTGCTATGTAGCATATCACCTACAATAAAATAAGATACTGAATAAATGTTCTTTCATACTCACACCATCTTCTGTCATTTCTTCCTTTGTATATGTTTTTACTTCTTAGGTTTTGTGGAAAAAATGCAAATCTCCATAAAACACAGTGTATCTGACAATTCTGATTTGAAAAAGTGCAGTAGAAAACTAAGTGATTTGTTTCTTGATTATTTTTGCATGATTTACTAAAAGTAAAAGACAGGTATTTGGGTGTTCCGTGTGGGGATGCATAATCACATACATAGAAGGAATTGATTCCAAGGGTTTAAGAATAACCTATGGATAAATTAAGAAAACAAAACAAAGCAGGACACTATCATAGACTGTAACCAGAAGTGAAAAAAAAATTGCAAAAGAAATAGCTTTAGAGGTCTCAAATCTGCTTTCAAAATGCTGGGGTCTAGTTTTTGTAAATTACAGTTCTCAATAAATGTAGGACAAGTCCCAGCTGTACCGTAGCATTAACATTAAAACTAAGACACATCTTGCATCTACTTTTCCTTAAATCCCCAGAGGTTTCAGACAAGAGAGCAGGTCAAAATAAAGTCCCCTACCTCTTCCTCTTTCCCAGGAAGCACATCTCATCTGTTGGATTTCCATTTTGAGGCAATTCGACATCTGAGAGAGATAGTTTAAAGAGAAAGTACTCAATCCATCTGGTCTGGGTTTTCCAAAATTACAGAAGTTATTTCAGTATCATTAAATTTGTTAAGCTTATGCAATAAAATCTGGAGAGCTGTGACTCATTAGTGAAGGGATCCACTAATGTGCACTTTGATGCCTTAAATATAAACTTGCATGTTCTCCATTTCTTCAAAGATTTCTCTTGACTTAAGTGAATCCTGGCCCTTCTCTGAAGATAGGATTTTCCTGAAACACCTCAGGTTCTTAAAAACAAATCAATATCTTGGTTAAAAATCTAGAGATGGAGACCCAGTCCACTATAATATCAGGAATGAAACAACACCTTGTACAGTCATTAAAAGGACAATAAGGGAATATTGTGAACAACTTTATACAACAATTTTACTTACAAGTAGATCAAGATGAAATTAACAATCTGAATAGCCCTACAACCATTAAAAAATTGGATTTGTAACTAGAAAACTCCTCAAAAAGAAATCCATTATAGTATTACTCCGAAGATTTACACAGAAATTAGCAACAATTTTACCATATTTTTGCCAATACAGAAATCAGTTGTACTTCTGTATGCTAAAAACACACAGAAACCAAAATTTAACACATGAAACCATGTGCAGTAACTCCAAAGAAAATGAATTACATAGGTATACATATTTAATAAGACGTGTGGAATTTATATGTAGAAATTTACACAATAATATTGAAAGAAATCAAAGACCTAAAGAAATGGACAGATCTTGTTCATGGCTTGCAATGCATAGTTCATATGTCATTTCTTCTCAATTTGATTCTATAAGTTTAATACAGTTACTCTTAAAACACCAACAGAATTTTTTGAAAGACATGCACAAGTTAATTCTAAACTTTATATGGAAATTTGCAGAGCCCACAATAGGTAAAAAGAAAAAATTGAAAAAAAAAAGGAAATCTGATGAAATCACTCTCTGTTTGTTCTTAAGACTGCTTATATAGGCACAGTAATCAGAAATGTGTGATACTTCAGGAGGATAGACACATAGATCAATGGAACAGAGTAAAGAACCCAGAAATAGACTCACAGCAATATGCTCAAATGGTTTTTGACAAAGGAGCAAAATAATTTCAGTGGAAGGACAGTGTGTTTATGAAATGGTGCTGGAGAAATTGGACATCCATAGGCAAGACAAAATGTACCTCTGCAACAATTAGAAATTATTTAAAAAAAAATTTTAATGTTTATTTATTTTTGAGAGAGACAAAGACAGGATGTGAGTGGGTTAGGGGCAGAGAGAGAAGGGAGACACAGATTCCGAAGCAGGCTCCAGGCTCCGAGTGGTCAGGACAAGGCCCAATCCGGGACTCGAACTTACGAGCTGTGAGATCATGACCTGAGCCGAAGTCGGGTGTTCAACTGACTGAGCCACCCAGGCGCCCCAAAATTAAAAATTATTTTATCCAAAGTTTGTAAAGTAGAAACGGGGCTATCACGTGTTCCTTTCAAGTACACTATTTTTTTTAATGTTTATTTATTTTTGAGAGAGAGAGAGACAGAGTGCCATTGGTGGAGGGGCAGAGAGAGAAGAAGACATAGAATCTGAAGCAGGCTCCAAGCCCCTCTGTCGCCACAGCGGCCGACGTGGGGCTCAAACCCATGAACCGTGAGCTCATGACCTGAGCCTCAGTCGACCGCTCAACTGACTGAGCCACCCAGGCACCCTCAAGTATGGTAAATTCTGTGAAAAAATCCTTGATCTCAGACATGGAGAAAAACAAAACGATGATTCTTCATTTTTTTTAATATTGTACTTGAACATTTTTTAGTAAGCTCATGTTATCCTTATCTGACTTTCTCAGGGAAAGTAACTTTGCCATCGGCAAGTTATCTAAGTTCAGCAAACTAATGGTTTTCTTGGTTACTGAAACTGATGATGTTTTTCTCTACATCTTAGTTTGCTAGGTTCCCAAATTTCTGTAGTAAGATTAACTTTTTTAATGGGATTTTTAGAAATAGGTTGTATACAGGAGAAGGCTATGGATAAAGCACTCTCACAGTGGGTCTAGATGTAATATTCTTTCTTCAAGTGTTTATAAAAACCTTCTTTTACCTCACACCTAAATAAAAATTCACAGATGAGAATGAGGTCGTTTTTCTCTTTCCACATATCAGCTACGACCATATTGTCTCTTGTTGCCAATATAGTAAACTCATGCCATGAGCATGAGCACTTGAAAGGTAGCTGGCATGAATTGGGATGTGCCATAAATGTAAAATGCGTCGTGGATTTTGAAGACTTACTATGAAAAAATGACAAATATGTCAATTTTATATTGCTTATACGTTGATTTACAATATTTTAGATATGTTCATTCCAATAAAACATTCCTGAAGTTAATTTTACTTAATATTTTTAGTGTGGGTATTTGAAATTTTAAAACTACGTATACAGCTTGCATTAAATTCTTACTGCCAGAGCTAGTCTAAAATACAATTTCCAGTTGCAGTTTCTTTATATTTCGATATGAATGAAAAGATACCTGTTAAAAAGCATAATCAGACCTGTAAATACGGAGAACAAACTGATAGTTGCTGATGGGGAGGAGGATGGAAGGGGGGATGAGCAAAATGGGTGAAGGGGAGAGGGAGGCACAGGCTTCTAGTTATGGAATGAGTAAATCATGGGAATTATAGGGTTGCCCTTGTGGCTCAGTCAGTTAAGTGTCTGGCTCTTGATTTCAGTTCAGGTCATGATTTCATGGTTTGTAGGGTCGAGTCCCACATCAGGCTCTGTGCTGAGGGTGCAGAGCCTGTTGCAGGATTCTCTCTCTCCCTGTCTCTCTGCTTCTTCCCTGCTTGACCCCATGTGTGCGTGTGCTCTCTCTTAAAATAAATATTTAAAAAAAATTTAAAAGGCAGATCACAGGGAATATAGTCAATGGTATTGTAATAGTGTTGCATGGTGACATATGGTAGCTGCCCTTGAGGTTGAGTGCAGCATGACATATACAAATGTTGAATCACTATGTTGTACACCTGAAACTAATGTAACACTGTGTGTTAACTATACCCAAATTTTTTAAATAGGGGAACGTGGTGGCTCGGTCAGTTAAGTGTCCAATTTTGGTTCATGGGTTTCAGCCCCGTGTCAGGCTCTGTATAGACAGCTCAGAACCTGGAGCCTGCTTCAGATTCTTTGCCTCCCGTGCCCTCTTCCCCTCCCCACTCTCAATCTATCTCCCTCTGTCTCTGAAAAATAAACATTAAAAAGAATTTTAAAAAAAATAAATATAAACCTGTGAAACAATATGCACAGAGAACTGAAGACTTTTTAACCAAATTTTACAATACTCACTTTAGTTTTTGTGTCACTAAACTTTTGTAATTGTATTTAAGCAATAAATATTGAGTAGAAACCATTCTAATTACTTGCTGATTACAAACCCTTGTCTTTCTAGAACTTAAATTTGTCAGTTGAGAATCTTTACTTAATTTATACAACACTAGAGATAATTATGTTCATGTAAGTAACCTCTACACCCAACATGGAGCTTGAACTCACCATCCCAAGCTCAGGAGTTACATACTCTTCCAGCTGAGCCAGCCAGGTGCCCCTATAACTCTTCAACTAATTATAGCTGGCTTAATTAACTTGACTTGATACATACTCACCTAGTAGGAGCAGAACCTGTGTGCCTACCAGAGAGTTGAGTGTTATCTAAAAGAATCCATCTTTTATCTTAAACATTAGTCGGTGTGCATTCTAGAAGATATGCAGAATGTTTGTTAAGCTAGCAAATTGGCTAAGCCGACAGTGGTTACCTGGAGGTCTGTTCAAAGATCCTTCTCTGTGTTGTCCTATTGGCTGCTTTTCTCACTCTCACTCTAGACTCTGAATTCTTCAGTTTATTTCTCATTGGCACACATGCCCGTAATTGGTAAATAATAAGTAGCAAATAGACTATCTGATGAATGAAATATTCTGAGAAAATATTAAATCAGATTTTAGGCCAGTCAGCATCACAATTCAAGTGAGATTCCCTAACTTGTTAAATTGTGACAGTTGGCTTCCGTCTTTAATTTCGAGGTCTGGACATTGCCTGGAAGGAAGTGTCTGTCTTTGTTTAGTCTGTTAACTTGAACACCTGAAATTGGTTTATACTTTCATGTGGACATTTTCATTGTTGTTCAGAAATATATTTAATGGGATCCTCAGACTAGCTTCAGAAGAAAAGTAAGCTGTCATCCAAAGATTGTTAACCTCATCAATATATTGGCAGCTGTAGGGCGTAGAGAGCTGTGATATTGTTTAGGTGGCCTTAGTGTCCAGTAAATTTACTCCAATAAATAGTAACTAAAGCAGTTTCCTTGACAGTTACATTTTCTAGTCATTGATTTTTGTAAATGTACAGCATTTAGCATTCTAGGAGAGATTTAAGTAAGCTTAAGCTCAGTTGAAATGTTATGAATAGTGATTTGGTTTTTCTGTTCATTAGGTAATATAAGCACTTACATAATTAGGAGGCCCTAATAATGTTAAAGGTGGATCGGATGAAAAACAAATATTCAGAAACCTTCTGTGAATGCAATAGAATCAATCGAGGCTAAACATTTTTACTATCTTATAAAGAGTTGTAAAAGGTCTAATTTGGAAATTGAAGAAATATTCAGGCATTGATAGATTCTTTGCCAGTTTTAATGCTCATGTAATAACCCTTTATCTATACTGCCTTTTATTTGAAATTCTCAGTCCTAAAGTTGGTTATATTTCACTGAGGGATCCACTTGTATCCTTTAGACCTTGCTATTGTTAAATAACAAAAATTCAGCCAACCAAAATCGAAAGATCTCCTTGGCTTTATTGGTTGATCGATGAATCTGGCCGCACCCCAGCTAGCTAGTACGAAGGAGCGTCATGGAGCTGTAAAGAATGGTGGGCTTATATAGGAAGAAGGAGGCTAGAAACAAGGAAAGAGCAGATTGTCTCATCTTCATTTGGGGTATAGAAAGGGTGTGTGTGGCAGACTACCTCACTGGTACTGAGCAGAAATGTTCAGACTGACTAGTTAAAACTGTATTTCTGGGGAACACTGAAAGTGCAAATGAGTTAGATATTAAACTGTAGTTTGATGATGTGGAATTGGCACAAATGAATCCATTTTGGTCCTCCTCTTTTTTTTTTTCTTTTTACCAATATTAGTTTTGTTTTCATTACCCTCAAAAATCTCTTCCCATCAGTAATGCTGGGTACCTTCCAGCCACATTCAGGCACCGTATGTCAGTGTACTGGGTTTGATCCTATAACTCTTTGCTGGCAATTTTGATAGTTTCTGCTGATCTACTTTTTTGCTTTCCACTGTCCTTTTCCACCTTCCATTTACCTCTTTTCTGTTATTTCCCAAGAGGACTCATGCGGCTTTTTTTCCCCCATCATGTTTACTTACCTTGGTATTTCCAAATATGGTAAATTTAAATTTATCTTAAGACCTAAATTATCTGAATTCAAGTTAATAAGACTCAATATGTCAAGAATTTTCTAGTATTTAATCTGAAAACCAGTGTTCAGGGTATGGCTTATGATCTACAGATTGCCAAAAACACTTGAGCTCTATATCTACAGTCCCCACTGCCATAAAGTAAGAATGAAGGTAAGAATTAAGACTGGGCAGTATTAGAGGATCCCAAAGCTCCTTATGATGTTAAAAAATAAACAATGAATGAAGCTACTTTTGTATATTATATAATGACAGCAACCATCACGTTGTATGTTTGCCTTTAAAGGTAAGCCTAGTTGAATGAGACATTCTGATTTCACTACATCCTATAGAACCCTGGAAATTTAGAAATAAAATAAACACCTAAGTACACTGAGACATGTGCTTCTCTCTGTTTCCACCAATATTTCCCATTATTTTAGAGGTTAGATGTAGCCATGGTCTGATGTTACAAAACAGAATGAGTGCTCTTGGTTTGCCTGTCAAATTATTTGTATCACCCATTAATGGTGCTTACATTGTGCCAGATACTATTCTAAGCACTTTGTAAATATTAACTCATTTAACGCTCCAAAAACCTTTAAAAGATACACGATATTATTCTCCCCTTACTGACCCTGGGCCATCTTGTTCCCAGGTCCAAGCTTTAAGTTCTTTGGCACTGCTCTTGCCATACATGGTGTTTCTATGAGAAGTTTCGGTCCCCTGTGATTGAAGATAAATACAATAAGCCATCTTACTGCTTTATACTAGACTTTCCCCAAAGTTACTTTTGTATGCCCAGCACGTTTAAAGGGATTTCCATTATACAGTTGTTCTTCTGAGTAGAAATTGGGCCTAAAGTACAGACAAAAGAGAAATTATACTTCAGATGAAGTAAAGTTTAAAAAAAAAAGTTTCTGGGTGAAGGGTATATGGGAATACGTGATTTAATTTCTGAAGTTTTCTTGTAAGTCCAAATTTGTTTTATAATACACAGTTGAAATATTTCCAAGTATTATTAATCAAACTGAAAAAGAGAAATTGAAGTGGTCCTACTTAGCGCACAAACTCCAGGGCATGCCGTTCATATCACATTCTAGAGTGAATGGTGCTGCCGGAAGGTGTGCAGTGAGGAAGACCTTGAGTAAACTTGTTTCTTTCATGCTTATTTATTTTGAGAGAGCATGAGTGGGAGAGAAGCAGAGAGGGGGAATCCCAAGCAGGCTCCACACTGTCAACATAGAGCCCGATATGGAGCTCAACCTCATCAACAGTGCATTGGGATCATGTTCTGAGCCGAGATCAAAAGTTGGATGCTGAACTGAGCCACCCGGGGGCCCCGAAGGTAAAAGTTAGTTTGTTTACATTAAAATCCATAGAAGAATGAAAACAGAAAAATTAACTGAACACCAGACAATAACCTGAATTACCCCTCAGTTTCCATAATTATGGTATTTAATGTTCTTCAGCAAAAATTGCCCAAGCATTGCTTCTCAGCATGGTAAGAATGCTCAGGGTGTCTCAGAAATAGGTCATTTGTTAATAATATCAATACATTTATAATGGGAGGGCAGGGACAATATGAGTCTCATTCAGAGATGTAATCTCAGAACACAGACCATGCCTGATCCCTAGTGGATACTTAAATTGTGGAATGGATAAGTAAATCAGTGAATAATAGGTAGATGTTGATGGTGCTTTTTCTGCTTTAAACTACTTTCCAATGTGCTAATAGTCCTTTAACAGCCTTCTAGATTTACTTAGGTAGAATCTAAACTTTTATTTGATGGAAGAGTAAAAAACAACTTAGTTTCAACTACCTATTCATGTCCATCCAAGGAGCGTGTGTGTGTGGGGGGGGGGGTGAGTGTGTGTGTGTATACACACATACTCACAAATGAAGCCCAACCAAGATTTCTAGTCCAAGGTTCTTTTCACTACAGAACATTTGAACTGAACAGAGCAAAAATGACAGAATCGGGAAATTTACTTAAAAGTAGATCTAAATGTACAAACCAGGGTACATGCATTTTTAGATGCATATTCCATAATGCCAAACAAATGTAGGAAGTAATTTCACTGAAATATTTACTAGAATAGTAACCTGAAAGCTGTATAAATCAAAATACATCCATTTGTTCCGGATTTAGAAATCAACTCTTTTCTTCATTGAATTCATCTGCATATGGAAAATTGTGCTGTGCTTTTTTAGTAGAAGTTTTAATTGATTTAACAGTATTGATTACTATTTGAGAAGAGAAATACTTCTCAAATTTACTTCCATTTTATTTTTGAAGAAAAATTCTCTGTTGATCTCTTTCTCACATCTTCTCATATATCTTACTTCACTTTTAATTTCCTGCAAACGTATCTTTCCTGTTAAATTATTCCTTTCCCTTTCTCCGTGATGACTGATAATGATAATGTTGAGATATGTTTCCTTCTAACATCCAGACTACTATCCCACCTATATCAATCACTCCGTCATATTTTAACAATCTGGTCTGCACTGCTGCAGTCTCTCCTGGCCTGGTATTCCTGTATCTTATACCATCTCCCAGTTCCCACACTGAGTGCTTCCCTTCCTGCACCATCCTTTCCAATCAGTTCACAAAGCCGCCCTCAGTCTCCCATTCTGTTCCTAAAACAACGCCATTACTCACTTTCAGTTACTGTCCTCTCTTCCTATATATCACAACTTCAGAGCTTACCTTATCCTCAGTTTCTGCTCTCCTGCAGCCTTTTTTCTTGGCAGTGGGGGAAGGGGGTTGTCTTTTAACACCCTATCATCCCCTACTGTATGTTTTCTTTTCATTACTCTTTTCACTTGATGCCTTTGTTTTCTTCTTATGTGACCTCCTTCGTTCTATTTTGTTTGTGTGAAATAGCATTGGCAATGGCAGAATCTTCTCTTTTCCCCTTAGTTTACGACTAACTCTGTTCTGGTACTTATTTTTTTATTGACGTATAATCGACATATAATGTTGTATTAGTTTCAGGTGCACAAGATAGTGATTCGATATTTATATATATTCTGATATGACAACAAATGATCCCCACAATAACATCCGTCACCATACATAGTTAATTTGTTTGTGTGTGTGATGAGAACTTTTAAGATCTCTTCTTGTAGCAACTTGCCAGCATGCAATATAGTATTGTTAACTACAGTATTGTTAACTACATGTGATATAGTATTGTTAACCATAGTAGACTGTGGTACTTATTTTAATATGTTTTTATATATTGCTACCTAGAGTAACTGGGATAACACACACACACACACACACACACACACACACACAGATGGAATTGTGGTTCTCTGTTGTCAGTCATTTGAGAAATAATTTATTGCCGAACTTCTCTAAAATGCATTTTATTCATATCTCCTATTCTTGTTTATATTCATTCTAACTTGTCTCTGCTTATTTTGGTGGAATGGTTGGAGTTCTTCATTGTTGAGTTAATAGTTATAAATCACACTTCCAAAAGATAGTTGTGGATTATCAAAAAAGGCTCAAAAAAAAAAGAAGGCTAGCATTGTTCCCCTGCGCTCTCCACATGTCCTCAGGCTACAGAAATAGTCTTTGATGGATGTTCTTGTTTATTGAATGTGCTAAAACTAGGCAGAAGTAAAAGGTGGTCTGTTTCTGTTGCAGAAGTTTAAGGGATTTTCCCCCCAACTTCTTATTCCCACTTCCAATTATGAACTCACAGAACAGAAAGAAAATTGTGATTTTTCTCGTGGAGTGATGAAACCCAACTGACATGTAGGAGGAAGGAGCAGAAGTTCTGTGGGTTTGTCAGGATGGTGAGGACATGTTGTCTTGAGAATTACTTATTAAAGTCGGCGAGTTCACTAGGATGAAGTAGAAAGCTATACACTACTAACCACATGTAAGTTGCATCCTGAACTTCATTCCCTTATAGTTAGAAATCTGGAGATATAAGCAGTCATGTCTTGAAATTTCATAATATCTCACCGAAGAGATGTTTAATAAGTTTTTAATTTAGCTTGGTCTGGGTGCCAAAAAGAAAAAGAAAGCAGAGGATAACCTCAAGTGCCAACTCTAATTAATTGGTAGTATCTTCTTGGACTGAAACGATGAGAAGGTCCCATCTGGACTCGGTAGGCAAGTACAGGAATGTAATAGGCATGCTTGCCATCAGCCCAGAAGAGCAAAGAAGGCAGGGTTACTGAGCGTCTGTGGGCCCTCCTGGGCTAGAACACCTTTCAGCACTTCAGGTTTGCATTTCAGCCCTGTACATTATTAATTTGGCCTCTTATTTTCTGACTGATACTACTGTTTTTTTGGTGCCTGATGCAAAGGTATGTTGTGAAAATAGTGTAGTAATAACTACCCCTAAGAAGAGTTTATACTTTGAAATATAGAGACACATGGTACTTGTACAACTAGGTTATCTGTTTTTAGAAACTAAACCAGGGCATTCGTGAGCTACTATATCACTAGAGTTTATCATTTGTGTATGATTGATCATCTCAAAGTGAATTTATTGATCTTTAAATTGGTTAAGGATCAAGAATGATGATTTCAATTAAAGAGTCAGTCCTGTCCTTCTCAAGTAAATAAAATTTAAGTTGTCAAGTTTCCAAAGGTAGTTTAAAGCTTAGAAATGGCCTGGCTTTTCAAAATTAAGTAATTGTATTTATTTATTTATTTATTTTTCTGGCAGCTACAGATGAATTCGGCACATGTTTTTGCCCACTTTTGTGAAAAATTTGCTTTGTGTACATTCTGTCCATTTTGCGTGTGTTTGGAATATTGTGCCTTAAGTTCAAGTAATTAAACACCCTTTCAGGGCATGAACCAGACTTGATCTCTAACAGTTTTGCAAATTTCAAGAGACGAAGTGACTTTGGAATTAGTGTACAAAAATTAAATGTATAAAAATAAGTGGGAATAGTAGCTACAGTATTTGCTGGAGAACCATGTGGTGGGGGGGGGGGAGAACATATGGGTTTCATTTTGGCAAGGGAAGGGAAAAGAGTTATTAAGACATGCAATACAACAAAAAAGAACTCACAACATTAAGCAACATATTGGCTGTGGGTAGGAGAGGCTCATGAGAACCTGACAACTTTCTAAGTTTTTGTCTTGGAAAACACACGAGTGGGTCGATTTGCTCTTTGTGCTCTGGAAATTGAAAATGTATTTACCTTGAAGAACTTCTAACTTGCATTGCATCACTCTTGAAGTTACATGATCAATCGCCTTATCATTATGAATAAGGGGAGCAATGTGATCCTGAGCAGTTTTTGCCTAAAACTTGTGTATCTTTTTGAGTGGCCTCTTTACTGACGAGGCATTCTATAAATCTATTCTGTAAGGATCTTATTCCATTATTTTCATATTTGTTACTGGCCTGACATACCACACTACTTAATGTGAAGGTAGATATGTTAAGGGTTCCTTTTAAAATTGTATATTTTTTCCAACACATGTTAAGTGAAGCCAAGGGAAGATGGAAATGTGCTTTGCCTTCTGTGAGCTGCAGAACTGTAACAGAAGTGGACTTGCCTTCAGTTTCATTATTAGAGAAGCCTAAAATGTCACACATCGATCAGTAGTTTATGCTGTTGCTAGACAAATACAACAAATAATAACCTAATATTGTAGGTCATTCTCAGGAGCAGTAAAACCTATTAGAGGACGAAAAATGTTCGGAGCACAAACACATGACATGAATTTCTTACACAAATGTACAAGCAATGAAAATTTTACATGAAGTTAAATGAGAATTTGAAAATGCCAAAAGGAGCATTAAAACAGAGGGCTCATAGTGACTTAGATGTATTCAGCATACAACAGTCTACATCTTTTAGGTTGTGGCTCTCAAAATATCCAAAACTAAACAACGTGTATATGCTTTCTGATTCTTGAAGTTTTCTCTGACTTGCTCCCACTATTCTAGCAATGGGTCCTGAGTCTTCCAGTCCTTTGGACCTGGTATCTTGGAGTAAGTTTCATATATTTTTCGTTGTTTTTACTGTCAATTCCTATCAAACCTGCATTTGACATGTTACTGACGTCCATTCCCTTTCTTCATATTCTAGTGGCTATTATCCTGGTCTAGGATTTCATCTCCATTTTCTCACTAATTCTTTCTTTCCCTTTCAGAGTGTCCTATAAGATTACTCTTGTTAAAACATGATTGAGTCGTGTCATGGCTATACTCTAAAGCCTTTACTTCATTGATTTAAGTATATGTTTGGCAGTCTTGGTCCTTAATCATTTGCTCACAAGCTAATTATTAAAATGGTCTTTGATATTTAAAAAAAGTTAACGTTTATTTATTATTGAGAGACGGAGCATGATCATGGGAGGGGCAGAGAGAGGAGAAGACACAGAATCCGAAGCGGGCTCCAGGCTCTGAGGTTTCAGCACAAAGCCTGATGCGGGGCTCAAACTCACGAGCCATAAGATCATGACCTGAGTTGAAGTTGGACACTTAACCGACTGAGCCACCCAGGCGCCCGAAATGGTCTTTGATATTTGAATGACACTTGATACTTTCAAAGAGTTTTCACATAGTTATCCTATGGGATTTTCTATAAAACCTTGTGTGACAGGTAGTTTTTATTACCAGTCTGTTACCAAAAAGGAATGTAGGGGCACCTGGGTGGCTCAGTCAGTTAAGCGTTGGACTTCAGCTCAGGTCATGATCTCACCGCTCATGAGTTTGAGCCCCGCGTCAGGCTCTGGGCTGACAGGTCAGAGCCTGGAGCCTGCTTTACATTCTGTGTCTCCCCTTCTCTCTGCCCCTCCCCTGCTTGTACTCCATCTCTCTTTCTCTCTCAAAAATAAAGAAACGTTAAAAAGAAAAAAGGAATGTAAATTCTACAGGTTACAAATTACAAACCTTGCAGTTGTCACTGTGGGATTTGAACTTACAGCCTCAGACTCTAGAACAGTGTTTGTACCACAGTTACTGTCCCCCCAACAGCTTCTCTCTCTCTTTGCCTCTTTTCTCCCAGGTCACTTACTCCCACATTCCTCATCCAAAGATATAGTGTGTTAAGGCTCATTTCTAGTTCTAATTACTCCATGATGAGATATTAATTTTGGAAATATGAATGTAAAATAGCTTAGTAGCTGCATAACTTCAGGAAAGTTAGGGCAGAGTTCCAGAAGCAGGTTAACTGTTAACTTAGGGAAGCAGAAGGAACATAATTTGGTGAAAGTGACAAACAAGAAATAAACACCGAAGCCTGGTGAGCTAAGTTATTTCCATGCTTGGACATGGTAGTGTTAGAGTCCAAGATAGGTTTTGTGATATGGGAAGGAGGAATTCTGTCATGCGGCAATAAGAGTTTAAAGGCTGCCTTGGGAAGGAAACGTGGCTTGGGAATGCTCTCAGAACAGTGCTCAGTGAATGAAGTCAGTGATGAGGATTTTGGATAAAATCAGAAGCCCTGTGTTGCTCTGAAAAAAAAGGGTATTTAAGTACACTGAGAGTCAAATTTTCATCTGTAGAATGGGATCAGTAATTTTCCATTTAATGTTTTGCTTAAATATTAAATGAGATATGTGAAATGCTCTGTAAACAATAAAATGCCATGCCAATGCAAAGTAATCTGTAATATCAAATGTGTTACAAAATTTCAGCATGATTGTTAAAATAAAAGTGAATCTTTAACACCAATGTTGGGAATTTAATTCATTTATATTGTTCTAATCTCATTATGATAAAAGTGTAAAAACTCCAAGTTTGGCCTTTAAATTTTATTATACCAGATTAAAGGTGGCTAATACTGTTTCTGTGACTTTAATAGATTGTCACTGGCCATGCAAGACAAATGTTACCATGTAGATTTTGCAGAGATAGTAAACCCTTGATAGCTAGAAAACTTCCTTTGAAAGAATCACATTTATCCTTGATACATGGGGTCAGATATTGGTATTTAATGTCTTAATCAGACTTTACCATCTAAGATCACTGAAGGACTTTAGAATGTTTTCTTTGGCTTTCTAATAATAGATTTTTGAATTTGACTTTGCCTTACCAAAGTTACTTACTTATTTCAATGGAATGTATTTAAGGATGTCATGTACCATTGTGCTCTTTTTCATTGCCCAGGCATGTTTGGGCCAGGGGTATGAGGTGGGGCAGGTGAGGCTGAAATCCAGCCTTCCATAAAGGCATCCAAGCTATGCTCCCTGGCATGTAACTGCATCTGCCCTGAGGAAGTAGAGCCTTCTTTCACACAGATGCATTGTCCTTGTCCTGACTGGTTCTGGTGGCTGAGTCTACCCCAGTGGATAACTTTCTTTTAGTTCCCTGAAGGGGCCATATAGTGTGGAGGTTGGCCTGTTGTTGCTGTTGTTCTATTTTATTATTTTTTTAATGTTTGAGAGAGAGACAGAGTATGAGTGGGGGAAGGGCAGAGAGAGAGAGAGAGAGACAGACAGACATGGGGTCTGAAACAGGCTCTGAGCTATCAGCACAGAGCCCGATGTGGGGCCCAAACTCGGCAATGGCTAGATCATGACCTGGGCTGAAGTCAGATGCTTAACCAACTAAGCCACCCAGGTGCCCCATGTTGTTGTTATTTTTATCAAGAAGATTATGAAGGTAATGAACATAGACGTTAGAAAAAAATTTCAGGAATGAGAAACGAATGGTTCAGTCAACACATAAAAACATTTCAGATACAGTGAGAATAATAGCCTTCAATATGAGCTTTAGAGCTGAGAAAGGGGAGTTTGAAAGGAGGAAGTCAGAGACACTAACCACGTCACCCAAAGATGGTGTGGATAGAAAAGTTCAGTTTGTGTGAAAATCCGAGAAGCTGGTCTGCGAAGTCTGACCGTGGAAGAGGTGCTTTCGGGAAGGTGTGTGGAAGCCACTGCTTTTGCAAGGCTTCACTTAGTGGTGGGCTTGGGGCCACTGTTGGTCAGACTCATTGTCACATGCACAAATAGTAAAGAAATCTGGAACATTAAAAGTGCAAAGCATCAAAACTTTATAGGTAGGATGTTGATCTTATTTTTAAAGTTGTAAGAGAAAGCTGGAGGATCGAATGGGTAGCAAGGAGGTAGGGCACACCCACTCTCTCGGTCCATTCAGGCTGCTGTAATAGAATACCATAGAACAGGTGGCTTAAAACAATGGAAATTTGTTTCTCATATTTCTGGAGGCTGGGAAGTCCAAGATCAAGGTGACGGCAGATTTGGTGTCTGGTGAGGACCTCCATCTTAGTTCACAGCTGTCTTCTCTCTCATCGTCCTCACACAGTGGAAAGGGGGATGAGTTCAGTGGGGTCCCTTTTATGAAAGTACTAATTCCATTCTTGAGGGGGTCTGCCCTCATGACCTCATCATCTCCCGAAGCCCCCAGCTCCTGATACCATCACATATGGATTTGGTTTCAACATAAGAACTTTCAAGGGATACAAAAATTCTGATTACCCCCTAACTTGCTGCTTATTCTGAATGAGAAATTCCCATGCTTTTAATTGTAATGCTGGAAAAGTGCCAGAACGTCACTAAATCTGTGTTTGTAAAGTGGCAATAACAGTGACATGAGTATGATATGATGCAGTTTTGTATAATTCTTCATATGTGGTGGATATCTAGTGAATGTTACCTACCGATTTTGGCTGCTATAGTAACTTATTGGAGGCTGAGCTTTATTGGAAATATGACTTCTATATTTTAGGCATGTGGGATATCAAAGTAGTAAATTCATCATTAATGTACATACTTTTGACACTTGCTTCCTTCCGTATTTAAAAATATTGATGTAAGCAGATAGTTCATCTCCTAAATAGAAGGGAATATGTTGACATGATCACTCAAGTGATATACTATAAGTCATTTGACATTTAAAATGTCAGTTTGATTGAAAAATGAGAGTCCTAGGCAGATTAAAATGATTTAAATGGAGTTTGGTTCATGTACATCACCAAATGAGTGATAACTGGGTTCTAGAGACTGGATAGACCAGGGGTAGGGCAATTCACTGGAGTCCTGGGGCACTAGGTCTGAGAAACAGGAGGGAGGTGATGCTCCCCTTTGTCACCAACAAGTGTGTTTCATAACAGGTAGATACACCTGATAGTCATGAGCGGTTGGCAAAGGTTTTGGGATCTTGGGTTCGTAGATAAAGTGAAGAAATAGAGCGCAGTGTCAGGATTATCTATCGATTGCACACCTCATTCTGACCATGGCAAATGGAGGGTCAGGGTGCCAGTCCAGGAAGATAGGATCAGGAAGTCAAAAGAGCTCTTTCCAGTTACAAGTTCAGGCCTCACAGGACTGAAGAGGGAAACAACTTACTGGAGCATAGGGCAGACCATGGGTCCTGAGAAACAGTGCAAGAACCAGGCTTGAAACCACAGACACAGCAGTTGCTGATGAAGCTGCTCATGCTGGGACCCTCACTGGAAGCTTCCTAAATCCCTCAGGTAGGCACAGGGGCAGACAGAGAGGCTGGAGAGCACAGGCTGCAGGAGACAAACAAATACTTTAATGGACTCCAGAGCCTTTAGAACCTGAAATAAAAGTAGAATGTTCTACATGTAAACACAAGCATTCTGAGTGATCAGCACAGAAATACATAGGTCATCATTTTGTGTAAAGTCATAAGGTAATGACTTTTTATTACCATGGTTGTGCTTGATCTAAATGAGTTATCTTTGGTTTCTGTGTACTTTGAGAGTTTTGTACTATAACATGACATCTCTGTCCACCAAATCCACACCTGTTTACTCTTTGGACTCTTTCTCCTTTAATCAGCTAGGTACTGCTTTTCATTTATACCCGTATTTTGTTTGCCTGCTAAGTTAGATGTGAGAGTAGGAGGTGGAATTGAGAATTGAGAGACTGACAGGAGCCAATTCACTGAGGATTGCATTACTGTGTGTACTGGGTTGGAGAGTACCCTGTTCTCCCAACTCATGTCCTTGTCAGAACTTCAGAAATGTGACCTTGTTAGGAAATGGAGTTGCTGTGGATAGAATTAAGGTGATGTCACACTGGGATAGCGTGGTCCCTTAATCTAACATGACTAATATCCTTAAAAGACGACAAGAGAAGATACAGAGAAGGCGACAGGGAGAATGGCGTGTGAAAACAGAAGGAGAAACATGGGTGATGGGTTAGTGAGCCAAGAAATTGCTGGCAAGCCGAGAATTGTTGGCAATACCAGAAACCAAGAGAGAGGCATTAGATAGATTCTCCGGTAGAGCCTTCAGAGAGAGCATGGCCCTGCCAACAGGCCAAAATTCTGATTTTGGATTTCTAGCCTCCTGGCCAGAAGGGAAATAGAGTTTGAATGCCGGAAGTGAGAAACATTCACTGTGTCAGCCCAAGGATAGCATGGCTGGAATAATTCTGTGAGAGAATAAATTACTGTTCTTTTAAATACCCAGTTTGTTATAGCAGCCCTAGGAATCAAATATACCACATAAAGGAATTTAAATAGTATATTAACTTATAAAGAATTTTAACTACCAAACATAGTCTTCCGTTGGATATCAGTTCTGTGTATCTTTTATGATATAATACGTTATTAAAGTAATAATTTTAAAAGACTTAAAAGAGGATGTAATACTTCCTTGAAGGTACCCAAAAGTTCTCATCTGTAGATCAGGTCAGTGCCTTTAAGGCATTTGATACAGTTTCTCATGGTATCCTTCTGTGCACTTAGAGAATTGCATCCTCTAAATAGATTTCTTATTGTATATTTGATGATTTAGACTTTGGCCTAGAGGAAGCAGATTAGGGCATATTAAGATATACTCTAGGGTGAAGGTAGCTATATCCTAAATAGAGAAATGAAAATAGGCAGAATTGCCCATCACCAAGAACATATTACTTATATTTATCCCTCTTTTTAAAGCAATGATCCTTCTGCTCTCACCCTTCCCCTTTTATTAAAATCTGTCAGTCTTCCAGATCTTTAAAGTATTGTCTTTAAAGTGTCATCCCCCACAATTAATCTTCTTTCCACTGTTTAGGCCAAATGCAAGTCTTCTGTGATCTAGTTTAGCATATACCATATGCATGGAAGTTCTTTGTAAATTTTTTGAAGACAGGTACCCTATTTGATCTTTGAAATATCAAAGTCCTAAAATATCTGCGTCCTGTTAGACATGTGTCTTGGGGTGGGGGGAAGTCTTAGTCACCAGTGAATACTGTGGCAGTTGATACAAGTACAATCCTTAGCTTTTTGGACCATGAGGGAAAACTTGGATCTAATAAAGAACACGAAAAGAAATGGATTCCTTTTCCTCCAAGGGTCAGATGAACATTGTTTTTGGACATTTTCAAAAATGAGAGAGATTCTTTTTAGTCTAGGGTGTGTGTGTGTGTGTGTACGTACGTACTGTGCTTTCTAAGACACAGCAGATACTTGATGGGTTTTATTGGCACTTTTTAAAAAAATTTTTTAATGTTTATTTAGTTTTGAGACATAGATAGAACATGAACGAGGGAGGAACAGAGACAGAGGGAGATACAGAATCTGAAGCAGGCTCCAGGCTCTGAGCTGTCAGCACAGAGCCCGACATGGGGCTCAAACTCACGGGCTGTGAGATCATGACCTGAGCCGAAGTCGGACACTTAACCCACTGAGCTACCCAGGCGCCCCGTAGCACTTTTTTTTGAGTATAGTTGACACACAATGTTACATGAGTTTCAGATGTACAACATGGTGATTCGACAAGTTTATACCTTATGCTATGTTCACCCCAAGTAGCTGCCATCTGTCACAATATAAGACTATTAAAAATCATTGATTCTATTCCTTAGGCTGTGCCTTTTATTCCCATGACTTAATTCATTCCCTAACTGAAAGCCTCTATCTCCTCCACCCATTTTGCCCATCCCCCCACCCCCTCCCCTCTGGCAACTACCAGTTGGTTCTCTTTAGGTGTAGTTCTGATTCTGCCTTTTTTTTTTTTAAGTAAGCTCTATGCCCATTGTGGGGCTTGAACCCTGAAATCAAGAGTCATATGTAGTACCGACTGAGTCAGCCAGGTGCCCATGTTTGTTTTTCATCATTCCTTTGATTAAGGCTTTGATGTTGCCAAAAATGTTATATTAAAAATAGAAATAGTAAAACATTCAGCCATCAGTAGCTACCATTCTTTGCAGATAGGTCGTATATCTGCATATTTCTTTGCCAGGGATTTTAATTAATGTTTCAGAGAGACTCAGCGATTTGGAGGACAGCACTGGCTCCAAGTGGCTGCATTTCTTTAAGGCCTGAGCCTCCTGTGGAGGCATCTGGATTTGAAATGCTTATGAACATAGTCTAAATTGCAACCTAGATTGGTATTGTGAAGATTATTAATAGATTCGGTCAACAGAAGGGGAAAGTAAAAAACAAACACAAGATACTTGCCCTCCCAAATCATAAAGGCATCTATTTTTGAGGAAGTGAACGAGAAGTATTATGTTCATTAAAATAATGGAAAAGTTGACATTATTATCAGTAGCCATAAAGTAGGATAGAGGTGTGTGAAACCATGTGAACAGTTTAGAAAATAAGCTAAAATTTAAGTTTTTGAATTGTGCTTTTGGAAAAAGGACATAATATGTAATCAGGTCATGTCTCTCATAAATTAGATGAAAAAAAATCAGATGAAAAAAATCACATAGATAAGAAAATGTGATTAAGTCACTCAAAATAAGAATGTCATTGTTATCACTTTCTTTTAATAAGTGAAAGGTGAGGAAAGATATCCTTTTAAACTGTGTGTGAACAATTCCAGTACCTTCTTAAAAATGAAAATTGGATTGTAATATGGGATTGTCTTTGACCATATTCTAAAAGGATAATAGAATGAGTTGGCAAAAGACCCCGTAAAGGGAGTCCGTGTACAAAGGAACAAATACAAACACTCCTACAAACAAAACTCCTACAAACAAAAGTCGATGTAATTGGCAGCAAGATTTAAGAGAAAAAAACAAAAATGGGCCCAGGGAGACAGAACATGTTTTTCCTCCTCATTTTGGTGTTTTCTAATCTAAGGAAAACCAAAACAAAACAAGATGTGAAACATTCCATCTTTGTGGCAGGAGAGTAGAAAGATTCAGGATTATTGTTTATAAACTGATTGGTGTGAATTCAGAAACTAGAAGACACTCCCTGTTTTAGAAGTTCTAACACCGTGAGCGTTGCTGCTGATTGTTAGATTTTTAAAGTATTTTTTTTTTTACATTTAGCATTTTACTAATGCTCAAAGGAAACGTTATTTATTAAAATACAGAATGCTTGAAGGAGATAAATTGAATGGAAATAACTGATATTTTGCCAACTTCTTGGCTGTAGCTTTAGAAATAAACCAGAAGGAACAGTATGTCAGGATTACCATTTCTTTTTATTGATTAGATGCATTGTTTGCATCATGCGACCTACCTAGTACTAAGGATTTGGGGGCCTTTCTGCAGTTCTTTTTCACCTATTAAAAGTGAAAGAAGTTATCTGTGCTACTTTTTAAAGATTCCTGAGAATTTGGATTATCAAGAGAACAGATGAGTCTTGCTTATTGCAAAACCAATATACAAAATTTAATTTTACAACAAAGGTAAAGTGAACATTAATGTGGCACACTGCTTTTAGTAAAATCCCTTTAAACGACACTTTTCATAGTATTTTTTTTACCTTACTATATATTTCAGTTTTATTCTTAAACACTTTTTAGGAATATCTCCATTGAGCTAATTCAAATATCCCCATTTGTATACATTTTCACTTTGTTTTAGTTCGTGGTTTTGTATTCCTTTTTGGAAAATTGTGTGGCAGTAAAGTACTAAATAAAAACAGAGAATTTAGTGTCCCTTGTGAAATATAGCCATTTTTAGTACATATTCTTTGCTCTGAAACATAAATGATTTATAACCAAGACAGTTCATATCTGAATCAAGTGTGCATGATGAATACAGCACCATCTACATGTGTTAATTGAAACAACTTGGAAGAAATTTTTAAAACTGCTGAAAATTTTCCTTGCCATAATGTCCAATTTTTTTTTTTCTGGGCACCTAACCTTTTGCCTTCCCAGTGGGATTGTTGCTTTTAAAATTTTCGTTAGTTCCTAAACTGTATTCTAGTGTGTTTTTCTGTACATTTGCTTGAAGTGACTGTATATTTGAGGGAAAGCGAGAGTAGGTTTTCTGATGAGTTACAGTGGTAATATTATTGCTGGATGAAGCAGCTTTTAACATCGAGAATGACCATAAAATGGTAGTATATTTAGTAGAAATAACTTTCTCTGTGTTATAGCAATATATTGTAATAGTTTTCTGTATGTGAACTTACCTCCTTCCTACAGACAATTACTAAGTAACTAGTATATTTCACAGATAAAAATCTTTGATGTGCCTGGGTGGCTCAGTCAGTTAAGCGTCCAACTTCAGCTCAGGCCACGATCTCAGGGCATGTGAGTTCGAGCCCCACCCGCTGTCTGTGCTGACAGTGTGGAGCCTGCTTGGGATTCTCTCTCTCTTCCTCTACCTGTCTGCCCCACCTCCCCTCTCAAAAAAATAATTAAAATCTTTAAAAAAAATGTTCAGTGGACTTCAGTACACATAAGTGTATACATACATACGTACATTCTTACATACATACATACATACCTTAAATAGAAATGCAACATGCCCTTTGGGAAAAAAAATCCATCAAAACTCACCTGTGTAGCTCTCAAGAAGCTATTACCATCTTCTCATCAGTTAACTAGGAAAACTAATGACTCTACCATCTTTTACCTAAATTTTCTAAGTCTAATATAATACTTTTTGCAATCCTGTACAAATGCAAGGACCATATAGCGAGCAGTATAGTGAATCTATTTGATCACTTTTTTCAAAATTGTGTTAAAATTTTTGATAATTATAAAGCATGATGCATTGTTAAAATATTTTTAATTGAAGGCTAATGGTTATATCCTTTCCCTTATTCTTTTTTTGTTAAGAGCTCATTTCAGGAAAATAAAGATAGTGATAGCCATCATTTTTAGGTCTTAATATGGACGATTTCCCATGCATGAGCATGTTTTTGATTTTTCTTTTTTTCTTTCAAGTTTTTATTTAAATTCCAGATAATATACATTGTAATAGTAGTTTCAGATACAGAGTTAAGTGATTCAGTACTTAAATACAGCACCCAGTGTGCATTACAGTAACATATTTACCCAAAGGATATAAAAATACTAATTTGAAAGGGGTACATGCACCCTCCTGTTTATGGCAGCATTACCAACAGTAGGCAAATAATGGAAAGAGCCCAAGTGTCCATCAACTGATGAGTGGATAAAGATGATGTGATGTGTACACACACACACAGAAACACACACACACACACACACACACACACAATGGAATGTTACTCAGCCATAAAAAAGAATGAAATCTTGTTTTGGCTTTTCTTGTTTAATGAATACACACTGTAAGTAAGGTCTTACCATTTTCCTTTTATAGGTAAGGAAATTGAGATTCAGAAAATTGAGTAATTTGCTTAATATCACTATTAAGTGATAAAGCTAGGATTTGATCCCAGATAGGCTTTATATCCAAGTTCATAGGACTATAAGCTTCCCGAGGGCAGAGACCATGACTTTTGTTCCTGGTATTTAAGTATCTACCATATCCAAATAAAACCTCTTACTACCAGATTTCATGGATATTTTGAATTCCTTTTGTATTTTTTAAAGAAAACACATTTTGGAATTTTACAGCAAATGTAAGCAGTTTCTTTAGCTAAAATAAAAATCAGGAGCAGTATTTAGTATAAATATATCATGGGAAAAAATAAGCAGATAAAATGTATGGGGTTTTTGGAGACACAAGCAAAAATGTATATTTTTTGCCTTACACTTGTTGACTTCAACATTTCTATCTAACTGACCCCAGAGACTTGTAATAACTTAGGTATTTCAGATGGAAAAAGCTTGGGGTTACCTGAAAGAGGATGGCTGAAAATAAGTTGTATTCATTTCGAGGTGCTTGGTCCATCCCTTCAGAAGTACCCAAAGAGAGCTTCATCTTGGCCCATTGGAATCCATGCCAGGATGCAGCATACTCTAGGATACATGTTGATGATGTCACACTGTCACTGTCCTTGGTCACAGCCTGGAGGTTTTCTTCATAGTCTTGAATATAGTTTGAAAGCCTTAGTGTTTTGTTCACTGTTTTATGTGATGTCCTGAAACTGTGCTTCATGATTATCTATTCCTCCTTTGTGATTCACTTCACAATGGAAACCCTCTTATTCCACACAGGACAGTAATAGTTTGGTATGTTAGTAAATGACACCATATGTCAAGGATCTAAGTGTGATGGCAATTCGATGTAGTAGAGTAAGGGAGTTGAGGTGTTCCAAGACCTGAAACACAGTGTGAAATGAGTCACAATGGATTGCTGCAATCTGAGCAAGACTTGAGGCCAGCTGGGTGTCTATAGGGGAATTGTTCCAGGTAGAGTGAACAACTAGAAAAAAGGCTCTAAGATGTGTTTTTTGTGTTCAAGCAATAGCAATGAGGAATGTGGATTTTACAACTGGACAGTAGTAGTAAACCATGAAGTTGAGGGGCTTAGCATATAGATTAGAGACATGTACACTTTGGTTCCTGTGCACTGGAGAAAGAACATGGAGGCATTTGCAAAACAATCTGAAAGGAGATTCCTTGAGTAGTTTTATAATATCCCCCATAGGAAGGCCTTTTTTTTAGCTTCAGCTCCTTTTACTAATTTTGTCCCGCAAATTTAATTGAGTTTTATAGAAAGAACACATGGCTTTATTTTATACTCATATTTCATCTAATTATGTAGTATATATGTCATTAAATAAATAAGAATGGAAACAATCACAGAGGACTCTTAGTAAGCCATATGTTCTGGTTATCTTTTGCTATATAACAAATTAGTCCAAACTTTGTAGCTTAAAACAGCAGTCACTATTTATATCTCGTGTTTTTGCGAGTCATAAATTTGGGCATGGGTCAGCAGGGTGATCTTTCTACTTCATGTTGTATCAACTGTGATTATGCAATGGTAGCCAACTGTCAAGTGGCTGGCCAGGAGAATTCAAAGCAGCTCCACTCACATGTTTGGTGCTTCAGTGGGGATGACTGGAAGACTTGGCTCAACACTACTGACCTAGTGCCTACATATGGCCTTCCCAGCCTGGTGGACTTAGGATAGTTGAACTTCTCACATGGCACTTGAGGGTCCAAGAATAAATGATGCAGAAGGGAGGAAGTGTAAGTTTCCAGTCTCTTAAGGCCTGGCCCCGGGAAGCCACAGAGAATTTCTTCTACCATATTCTCTTAGTCAAAGCAGTCATGGAGCCAGGCCATATTAAAGAAGGGAAACAAAGGCTTTACCTCTTCACTAGGAGGGGTATCACAAATGTTTGCAGCTATCTTCAGTCCATGAAGCATACAGTTCAGGGCACCTGGGTGGCTCAGACGGTTAAGCATCGGACTTTGGCTCAAGTCATGATCTGACGGCTCTTGAGTTTCAGCCCCACGTCGGGCTCTGTGCTGACAGCTCAGAGTCTGGAGCCTCCTTCAAATTCTGTCTCCGTTTCTCTCTGTCTCTCACCTGCTCGTGCTCGTGCATGCTCTCTCTCTCTTTCTCAAAAATAAATAAATATGGAAAAAAAAGCATACATTTCAACTTAAAAGTGTAGCTTTCTAATTAAGATCTTTCAGCAGGCCATCTTGGTACATCAGGAATGTAACAGGGAAATGGAAAGTTTTGGTGTATCCAAAAATTCAGGTAAATGGAGGCCTATTAAGACAGAAGCTGGTAAGGGGTACATGCACCCCTATGTTTATAGCAGCATTATTTACAGTTGCCATGATATGGAAGCAGCCCAAGTGTCCCTCAGTTGAATGGATAAAGAAGAATGGTATATTATTTAGCTATGAAAAAAGAATGAAATCTTGTCTTTTGCTATGACATGGATGGACCTAAAAGGATTATGCTAAGTGAAACAAGTCAGTCAGAAAAAGACAAATACAATATGATTTCACTCTTAGGTGGAATTTAAGAAATAAGACAAAGAGAAAAAATGAGAGACAGAGAGAGAGAGAGAGAGAGAGAGAGAGAGAAAGAGAAATCAAGAAGCAGATTCTTAAGTACAGAGAACAAACTGATAGTTACCAGAGGGAAGGTGGTGGGGGGGTTGGTGAGGATGGGTGAAATAAGTGATGGGGATTACGGAGTGCCCTTGTTGTGATGAGCACAAGGTAGTATAAGGATGTGTTGAATCAGCATATTGTACACCTGAAACTAATATTACACTATGTGTTATCTACGTAGAAATAAAACAAAAACTTAAAAAAAGAGATGCTAGTATAATTGCATTCATTGTTTTTGTTTCACATTAACCTCATTTGAAATTATCACTCATGTCTACCCAGATATTTAAAATCATAAAGGTGTACTGTATTATTTAGGAGTCAATGTCCATGTTAGTGTAGTGTAGTTATAAACATTTTAGTCTCTAGGAATCATATTCTTTTTGTCTGTTCTCTTTTAAACAGAACCGATCAGTTTTTAAATTTAAATTTACTGTACTTTAAAGTTTTATTTATTTATTTATTTATTTATTTATTTATTTATTTATTTTTTTGTACTTTAAGGTTTTAAATACTTACCTGAAAAGAACACTTTCCAGATTGGGAGGGTTGTGTAGATTTTACACTGCAATAAATCATTGTGAAAAATATGGGCAGTCAGATGTTCGAGATTCTCTTCCTACTTGAACCCTGAGAAATATTAACCTTCTTCTCACAGGATTTTTAGCACATCTGTTCCTTTTCAAGCTATGGCATGGAGGTGTGCAAGACTGAATCGATTGTCTCTTAGAGTTTACTTTGTGTCTTTAAAACTTTGTTTTTCAGTAAAGGCAATTGCTCCTTGAGTAATACTGGTTGTTCCACACCCACTAATTATCATACAGCCATTTAAAGTTGAAATAGTAATCAAACCAGTGAAAGCCCAAGATTAGCTGCCTTCCTTCTTCATTTCTAGTGGAGTGACTCATCTGAATATCTCTAAAGGATTTTGTGGTGCATTCCCCAGCAGATGCAGTGAAACAAATGCAGTACACGCTTTTAACATACAGCTTTGAATGTTAGGTTGAATTTTAAGTTGGACATATTTTAACTTCTACAATTTAATTATGGGAGTTAAATGATCTTAGGGGATCGTTCCAGTTATGAATGGACTGTGAGGATTTGGGTTTGATTACACAAAGAAAAATCTATTTTAAACGGTAACATTTATATTTTTTGCCCATCAGAAATTACTGGTTGATGCTTCTATTAAAATTATTAAGAGCTAAGTCTATAATGATACTTGGGGCAAATTCTCATTTAAGGAATGGCATACTGCATGACAGGTTGTGAGGTGTTAAGAGATAATTGCATGCCTAGAAGGTGTGGTGAATCATATGAGCAAAGGCCAAGAACATCCAGAGACCAAAATTCACAGTCATTTCAAATATTACTCCCTGGTGTGCATTATTCTACTTAAAATTTGCATACTTGTTATAAATATAAAGACCAAAAATTTTTTAAAAAGATGGTTAAATCAGTACTTTCATAATTTTTAGAAATGTATTTAAACATTTACCAACCCAGTGCAATTTATTCAATTCATAATTACAAATAGGGGAATATGCCATATACTATTCTGGACCTTCCTTTTGAAATAATCTTGAGTCCCGGAAGACTTAAATGCATGCTATGAATCAAAGAAATATAATGTATCAAATAACGAAGTGTTTACTTAGATGCATTTTGATACTCCTATATATTTAATTTTTAAGCAATTATTTTTTATTAGAATTTCTTTATTAGAGTCAAAAAGCAAGTCCTTAATTTTCCTTGTTTTGATAGAAGACCTCAGTGTTTTATCATTGATAACCAGGGAAATTATGGGTAAGAGAAAGGAGACAGACAAAATGAACATTTTACGGTTTATTAATTTGTGTTCAATAAAATAATATGTGCCTTGCTGTCCCTTATATTCCTTACTCATGTAAAGGTAGAAGTATTTCTGCTTGTGGAATTAATGTTAATTTTCTATGCCCAAATACCATTAGTAAAGGCTGCAGTGAGCATCTGACTCCACTACTAAAAACAGTAACAGCTGAGAACAGCAAGAGAGACACAGCGACAAAAGTAACTTACCATTCAAATTATACCTATGATCAGGACCTACGTTTAAATCCTGATTCCTACATTTTTAACTTTGTCGTCCTGGCAGTTCTTAAACTCATTTGCCTTAGTTTTTCCACCAGCATCTGTAGATGGATATTAATGGTAATTAACCTCTACATTTATTACAAGGATCACATGAACTAATGCGTGAAAAGTGCTTTGTAAACAAACAACCCAATTTAAAAATGGGCCAAAGACCTTAACAGACACCCGCCAAAGAGGATCCACAGATGACACATACACGTATGTCATCAGGGAAACAAAAATGTTAAAAAATGAGATCCCACTACACACCTTTTAGAATGGCCAAAATCTAAAACACTGACACCACCAAATGCTGGGGAGGATATGGAACTGCAGGAACTCTGTTTCCCTACGGGTGGGAATGTAAAATGGTGCAGCTGCTTGGGAAAATAATTTGGTACTTTTTACCAAACATATTTGTTTTTTAATTTTTTTTCAACGTTTATTTATTTTTGGGACAGAGAGAGACAGAGCATGAACGGGGGAGGGGTAGAGAGAGAGGGAGACACAGAATCGGAAACAGGCTCCAGGCTCTGAGCCATCAGCCCAGAGCCCGACGCGGGGCTCGAACTCACGGACCACGAGATCGTGACCTGGCTGAAGTCGGACGCTTAACCGACTGCGCCATCCAGGCACCCCCTACCAAACATATTCTTACCGTACAACAGTAGCACCCCTTGGTATTTACCCAAAAGGTTTGAAAATTTATTCCACGCAAAAACCTGAACATGAATGTTTATAGCAGCTTTATTCACAATTGCCAAAACTTACAAGAAACCAACAGGTCCTTCAGTGAGTGAGTGAATGGATAAATAAGCTGTTGAGATAATGGAATATTATTTAGTGCTAAAAAAAAAAAGCCATGAAACAACATGGAGGAATCTTAAATGCATATTACCAAGTGAAAGAAGCCAATCTGAAAAGACTACATATTATTTGGTTTCAACTATATGACCTTTGGGAAAAGGCAAAGCTCTGCAGAGAGTAAAAAGATCACAGGTTACCAGGAATTAGGGAGAGGGGGATGAATATGTGGAGCACAGAGGACTTTTAGGACAGTGAAAATACTCTCTATGGTATTATAATGATGGATATATGTCATTATGCATCTATCCAAACCCATAAAATGTACAAGAGCACGAGTGGACGTTAAGATGAACAATGCAAATTGGGTGATGATGATGTGTCAGTGTAGGTTTATCACTAGTAACAAATGTACTATTCTAATGGGGGATTTGACCACGGGAGAGGCTATGCATGTGTGGGCTCAGAGGGTATGTGGGAACTCTCTGTACTTCTCATTTTTGCTATGAACTTAAAACTAAAGTGAAAAAGATAAAATTAAGTCCGTTAAAAGACTTGAAAAGGCTTAAAAAATAAAGTCTCTTAAAATTAAAAAAAATATTTTTAGTAGATACTTGTTTACTTCACCTCTTGTTATATTATTCTAATCATTTTATCATAAATGAGTGCTAAATGGATTCATTTTTTAACAACTAAAGAAAAACAAGTGCTTTGAAAGGCTTCCAACCCTTACGTGTTCAATACATATTAGATGATTTTTATTAAAATACAAAATTGAGTGTTAATACTCTCAATTGATGAAGTTTTAATACGCATGAGATTTATATGAAATGCCTAGAATAGGCAAATCAATACAGGTATAGAATAGGTGAGTAGCTTTCAGGGTCTAGGGAAGCGAAGAATGGAGCAAGACTGGAAATGGGTATGAGGTTTCTTTGTCAAATTGATAAATAGGTTTTGCTTTAGTGGTGAGAGTTGCACCACACTGTGAATGTACTAAATATCACTGACTTGTGCACACTTTAAAAGAATGAATTTTATGGTGTAGTAATCATGCTGTATTGAAAACCTTCTAAAAATTAAATGAGAAGGCTAGAGAGACAAGTAAATTTTGGAATAGTGTTTTTTTAATCGGTTTACACAATACCTGGCATGTTAAGCACACTCTACGTATATAATATACACTATAATATGTATGATAATATGTATTATGTACAATATAATAACATGTCATATATATTTTATATCTCACATATATATAAATTCTCAATGAAGTACGTATTATAAATTAAAAAAAAAAAACAGATCGGGGCGCCTGGGTGGCGCAGTCGGTTGAGCGTCCGACTTCAGCCAGGTCGTGATCTCGCGGTCCGTGAGTTCGAGCCCCGCGTCGGGCTCTGGGCTGATGGCTCAGAGCCTGGAGCCTGTTTCCGATTCTGTGACTCCCTCTCTCTCTGCCCCTCCCCCGTTCATGCTCTGTCTCTCTCTGTCCCAAAAATAAATAAACGTTGAAAAAAAAATTTAAAAAAAACCAACAGATCTTATAATAAGTGCTTCACTGAAGATAAAACACAGTGGGTGATTGGATGGTTACTCTAGTTTCAGAAGGCTTTGCTGAAAAAAGGCTTTGCTCAGATATATCACCTAAGATATGATTGTCTAGAATGAACTAGTCTTCTAAAGCCTAGGAAAGAGCATTCCAGAAGGATGGAATAACTAGTACAAAGACTCAGAAACATGGCTGCCTTCATGTGTTTAAGGAGGCCACAAAAGAGAGAGAGAGAGAAATGCAGGAGGGCTAGGGCCATAGTTGCCAAGTTAACCTCGAAGGATACTTTGCAGATTTTCTCATATATGAAATGAATAATAGTATGGAGAATTGACGTGAGGTTGAAAAAATCCCGTTAATACTTATTAGTGTAGTGTCTAATTCATGATAGGAAGTAAATAAATATTACTACTCTATTTGTTTGTCAATAACATATAGACTGGCCCAATCATGAGCAAATTTAAAATAGATTTAAAATGGGGCAGCTGGGTGGCTCAGTCGGTTAAGCATCCGACTTCGGCTCAGGTCACAATCTCACAGTCCATGAGTTCGAGCCCTGCGTCAGGCTCTGTGCTGACTCTCAGAGCCTGGAGCCTGCTTCAGATTCTGTGTCTCCCTCTCTCTCTGACCCTTCCCCGTTCATGCTCTGTCTCTCTCTGTCTCAAAAAAAATAAAACAAAAAAAAAACCAAAAAAAAAAACCAAGTAAACATAAAATAAAATGAAATGAAATAAAATAAAATAGATTTAGAGCACTTACAGTGGTACCTTGGGCTTCTGGAAAACCCACTCTTTCTTAATCTGTGAGGAAAGAAATGGTGAGTTTTCCACTGGTAACAAAAAAGGATTACGTAATAGAAAACAAACTGCTCATACCTTCATCATTTTTTTAAAAATTCCATGTCATGGGATTTTGGACTTACTCTAGTCTTCATATTAATTGGTTTTGGAGTCAGAATGCATTTTCTTACTTTTTTTTTAAACTGGTATCCTTATTTTATTTATTTATTTTTTTCTTGTATCTTCAGTGGTTCTTCTTGTTCTTCACGTTATCGGGAGAAATGTGTATAAAGTTAGGAGGAGTAAAAAGTACGAAAAAGAAACTTTCTCTCAATTGGTTAATTGTTTAAAAGCCTGTATATAGATCATGGATATAGACAAAACGTGACACACTAAGTAATAGGAAAGTTTCAAAGACCTTTTCGCTTTTATTAAAACCATCATAAGGACTTTGGCAATAGTTTTCTTGCTAAGGTTATCATCAGCGCTCTTAACAGAAGGCATAAAAGGACTTCTAGGTTTTACACACTGTATCTTAGTATTCTCTAAATATAGGAAAATAACATAATGCTGCAGTCAAAAGAGGAAGCTTAGAATAAGCTTTGGAATAATGTAAATTTAAACTTTCCCTTACTTTCTAGTAGTAGGAACTTAAACTAGTTCTTTAAACTTTCTAGGATTCAATTTCCTTACACATAAAATTATCATGCTAATAATTCAAAAGATGCTGTAAGAAAAGTATTGAGTACAGTTTCTGTGATAGGCAGTATTGGTAATAATATAATAATCATCACCATCACTACCTTTCCCTTTATAAAATTCTAATGATGGCAGAAAGATAGTTTTAATTTAAAAATCAAGCTGATATTGTGTTCTTGTTAAAATATATAAAAGTACAAAGAAAAAATCTCTCTCTACTAAAATAGTAAAAAAAAAATTTAAATTTGGTTTTGTAAACCTGACCTTGATAATTATCATGATAATAAAAATAGTCACTATTATGTTACTTGTTTTGTGATTAACTTCTATTTATATGCTTTCCCTCTATTGATATTTTAAAATATTTCATAGCTGAATCACTTGGAAAAGAGTTTCATTTCATATTTTGTTTTCAGTATTATATTGAGCATTTGACTCCAATTTCTCTACAAAAGTTGGGGCCCCCAATCTTTCCTTTCAACAATATTTGTGAGTTGACAAACATCAAGGGTTATGCTGTAGCATGCACAAGAGATGTGGAAAGATACTGTTTAAATTAGTACCATAAATTTTCCTTTTATGTTTGCCAACCTCATATTTATTGAAATGCACTAAATTGCCTCAGACATTTCAGGATACAGCATTCAATTTATAATAATCTTTGTGGTTAACTTAATTCCATTAAACTTATCTTTGAAAGGTGGCAAATTAAGCAATCCAGAGTGCAGTTACATTTCTTTGGGAGATGCTGTGAACTGTGTAGATGATTGCTGTGTGGTGGGGCGAGAGGAGTATTCAAGAAGTAGTTATGTAATTAAAAAAAAAAAAAAACAAACTTGTGTATGGTCTCTTTCACACCAAAGCTCTCTGCTGCGCTACATGACTTTGGATGATGTCGCACTGCTTGAATCACTGCAGTCCTGACCATCTGGGGTGAAAAATGATGAGTTAGCATTTTCACCGATGTAAAGGCCTACATTTTTATTTTCTGACCAGATTTCACCTTAGCAAAAGTAATCTCTAAAAAGAGTTTAGGCATTTCACTTTTGGCAAACTTCTCTTCTTGGGGTGAAATGTGTGTGTACAGATTTGGATGTGCAACATGAGATTGTAGGTACTTAGTTACTGTTAGGTAATTAAATGCTGTGTTGTCATGGCAGTAAATTTCCTGTGTTGTGCATCACTTTTGGGGGGATGTGTGCTGTTTCAGTGACACTCGCTGAATTGATTTAGTGGATTTCCTCCTTGCTTGTTTTAGTACCCTAGGGACCAGCTAGTTCTTTGTGGAGCTTGTGAGCCTTTCGGATTTTACCTGGGTGTGTGATAAGACATGAATACAGTGTCCCCCAACTTAGGAGATCTGACTAGTGGGTTTCTCTTGATTCTCCTTTGTGCAGTACCACCTCTCCAATCAGACTGAATGTCATCAAGGCTCTTAAACTTGTTTGAAGTTCTTCCTATCTTCTGAAAACCAGATATTAAAAATTTTTAAACTGTCATACTACATGGCCAATCCCCAATTGTGCTCTTTATCTGTGGTAGCAGTTTGGCGTTCTCGGTGCACAAGCCAGCCCCATTTGGTTCAGACATATAGCAAGGTACATATTTGGAGAGAATATTAGGAAATAGGTAAACATTCATTTAAAATGTTTGACCAAGGGCGCCTGGGTGGCTTAGTAGGTTAAGCGTTCAACTTGGGCTCAGGTCATGATCTCATGGTTCATGGGTTTGAGCCACACATCGGGCTCTGTGCTGATAGCGCGGAGCCTGGAGCCTGCTTCAGTTTCAGTCTCTCCCCCCGCCCGCCCCTCCTTCACTCACACTCTGTCTCTTTCCCTCTCTCAAAAATAAATAAACATAAAACAAAATGTTAAATGTTTGACCAGTTGTGACGTTACACTGACAGGTTGCCCTTCCCTGTAACCTGGGGCTGTATTCCTGACTCCAACAGGTCTTCTGCTGAATTATGCTGTTAATCTCATAGTAGATAAGCGAAGAAGCAAATAGATGAACACAACCATGTTAGAAAAGGGAGTTTTTAGATGCATAGATTCTGGAGATAGTGCTGAGTTCAAATCTCAACACTGCTATTTAATAACTGTAGCCTTGGACAAGTTACTTAGATTCTTTCTGCCCCTCTTTATTTTTAAAGTGAGTAATGATATGCTTACTTTGTAGGTTTGTTGGAAAGATTTATATCTCTTAAAAGGTGTACAGGACATAGAGAGCATCACATGATACTTTACATTTACTATTACCGCTTCCTTGGGGTAAAGATATCAATGTCTAGAGATACGGCTGTATCTCCATTTACTGATATAAATAATTTGAGATGAGGGAACCGCTAGCAAATCAGAACTTGGTGTAGATATATTCTGTGTGTATGCCACAGCTAGTTTTTGTTTGATTTTTATTGTTGTTTTTTTATTTGTCAAGTTTCCTGAATTCCTATTGGAAAACCTTTTGGGGTCATTTCCATTAGTGTTTGTAGGATAGCTTACTTCTCTCAGGGGAAAGCACCCATTAGCGGTACAGTACAACCATTGTGTCAGGGAAATCTACTAAATGGAGTCATGAGTGTTCATCTTTGTAATTATATAAGTGTGCGTTTCACAGGGCCAGTGTTGTAGCAGTAAATGGTTATAAATCATAAGAGTGCTAAATGTAGATGGGACCTTAAAAGCTGTGGAGTCCAAACCCTTATTTTATAGATCAGAAAACTGAGGCTCACAAGATAGAGTGATTTGTCTAAAGTCATAGTAGCTACTGTCTGAAATGAGGAAAATATCCAAATGTCTGAATAAATCCTACCTTCTTTCTGCTAAAATTTTATGTCCAAATTAGTGTCTGAAAGATACCTTTGAAAATAGCAACATTTTCTTTGTCCTGAACATCTCTGCAGTGTTCAGAAAAACCTAGAAAGCCCACTTGAAAAGCTATCCCTTTTTTCTCTTTTCAACTTCTGATTAAGACAGAAGCTCAAACTCTGCACTCTCCCTTACAAAAACAATCTAACATATTGAGACTAACACTAATAATATTAGAGGCACATTACTACTTCCCATATATATTGGCAATATATTTGTGGAAAAACCCACTTAGAATTCAGAGACACTCCATACCATTTCAGGACACCATCCCAAAACCTGATTAATGAAATGAGTGACCTCTGACTCAAGAATGGATCCATGACGCTTGAAATACCGAGCAGTAGCTCTTAACTACTGATAGCAGAAATGTGATACATAAGGCTCTTGTTTGACCCTTTCAAAAGTTGAACTGAACCACTATCTGTAAAAAGCTGAAAGGCACAGGCAGAAGCTGGGATCCCAAAGATTCCCGTTCATACAAAGTATGTGCTTCCCTAATGGCTATTTATCTTCCAACTCAGACTAGGAATTGTACGTGGGAAGGAGGTTGCTTGTGATTTCACAAGCAAGCCAGAGAAGCACAATGAGGGATGATACTGTCCCTTTAGTTGTCAGCCTTCCAAATGTGAAACAAATAATAGCAGAGGGATAAATGTGACAGAAAGCAGAGGAGAGAATCAGAACAGTTAGATATGGGAAACATCAAAGAACAAGAAATAGCAACAAAGCGATGCCAGAAGCCAGCAAGAAAGGGGTGGGGGGGATATGTTATGAGTACCAGTAAAATTGGTGAAGAGTGGCTATAAGAAGGGGTGGAGAATGCTCACAAAGGAGGCCTTAAGAGGCCAGTGATCTGTTACAGGGTGAAAAGAAAAGGAAGCTGATGACTTTTCTCTGAGGCAGAGAATACATACTTTTCTTCTAAAAAAAATAAGTGGAATTAGAATGCATTCAGGAATGGAAAAAAATTAAAAGAGATGAATTCAGAAAGAAGTAGCAACATCATTGAGCATTGCGCCTGTGATTGAAACTGCTGGGTTGTTCATGTCTCCTTCCAGCTATAAAGCTTGTTCCTGGGAAATCACCCACGAGCCTGGAAATTAGGAACAGGACAATGAGAGTGCCATCAGAACATCAATTAATCCCAAAAGAACTTTTGCTGCCAATAAATAGCTGAGTGTGCAGGCCATGTCACCTCTGTCTGATGTTTCTCCCTTTCAAATAGGTAACAGTAACAATTATTTTATCTAGCTCAGGGGACTTTAGTAAAGAGATAGGGGGTTAATGCATATATAAATGGAGGGAATGTAGAATAAGCGTTCCAGAATATAGTGGTTAAAAGGACAGACTCAAAGCCGAACCTTCTGATTTTGAAATTCAACTCCTTTTCATCTTATCTCTGTGCTCTAGGGTGGATCACTTAACCTCTTTTCCTTAGTTTCTTCATTTGTAAAACGCAGTTAATAATATTGCCTACTTCCTAGGGTTGCTGTGAGGAGTGAGAAAAATACATGAAAATCACAATACTACCTGTCACCTATTAAGGACAATCTGAATGATGTTCACGGTGTTGATGCTTTGGAAATCAACTTTTCATATGAGCATAACATAGTGCATTCATTGATGGTACGACATAGGGATTAGAGTTATTGCTGGTGCTGAAAAAAAAGTCCTGACATCATTATGTTCTGTTCATTCACTTTCTCTCCTTCCTCATGTCCACATTTTTTCAGTCCTGTCTCTCTCTTAGTTCACTGCAAAAGAAAATCATTCCTTTTTGCCTGACTTGCTGAATATATATTATTCATCAAGCATTTATCAAACACTTACTATATACAGGCATTGCTAGAATTATGAAGAGGTTGAAGGCACTTTTTTTTTCCCTGAAAGATACTCATCAAAACAAAGTAGCTCCCAAAAAAGAATAAATAAGAAATGTTCTGATAGATATATGAAGAAACTAATTTCACCTGGGCATACTTGGATGCTAAGAACAGACTTGCCACAAATGTTGAAATAATAATTGTTTTTTTAATCATTGAGTTTTAATGGTACAATATTACATCAAGCTTTCTTATATCTCACATTTCACCTTTTCATCTGTCTTCTAGTAAAATGTAGGGCTGGAATCTCAAGTGTCCTCACTCTTCCTGTCATCCTCCCCTATCACTAAAAAAACCCTATTTTATGCTTAAATGTTTCTGATGATGTTTTTCAGTATCTCATTCTATTAGGCTAACAGTTCTCATGCTCATTTAAAGCAATACTCATGACAGAGAACTGAAAAATAGCACAAACCCTACTTCTTATGAACCTTAAGGAAGGAGGCAGCAATCTCTCTCAAAGTCCTTTCGTGTAATTTATGAGGTTAAGAATTATAGTAAAGAGGGCACGTGGGTGGCTCAGTCAGTTCAACGTCTGACTCTTGATTTCAACTTAGGTCATGATCCCAGGGTAATGGGATTGAACCCCCATGCTGGGCTCCGTGCTTGGCATGAAGCCTGCTTGAGATTCGCTCTTTCTCTCTGTCTTCTCTCTCCTCTCTCCTCTCTCCTCTCTCTTCTCTCCTCTCTTCTCTCTTCTCTCTCTCCTCTCCGCCTGTCTTCCCCCACTCCACTCTCTCACTCTCTAAAATTAAAAAAATAATAATAATAAAGAGATTTTTACAGTTTTTTTTTCTTTAGTGGTGCAAGTTTACATGAAAGAACTTGGAAATTCTTATTCTTAGTGCAATAGAACATAGTTGAACTACCTGTACTATTTGACAGGCAACAAGATGCTTCTCATGCCAATAGTTGTTGTTTTCAGCACCCCCAGTATGCTTCCCTGTGTATGCATTTTACCTATGTTATCTTCAGCAAGCATTTTATATATTTTAAAAGGAACCAGAATTAACTTTCTTTTTTACCATATGAAGTAATGTATGCTCGCTGTCCAAAGTAGACTGCAGAAGAAGACAGTGAAAATAAGAGTTGTCTGAAAGTTTACGATTCAGGAATAACCAGTGTTAACTGTTTGCTTTATACAGTTCTGTTGACAACTGTATAATGATAACGAATGTTTATTGAACATTTTATATGCACCAAACAATTTGAATGACTTTCTATGTTAAATATTACCAGTTATGGCTCACAACAATCAGAGGATCTAAGTACTGTGATTATATCATATTTTAAATGAGGAAATGGGTGCAATAACAAAGTGCGGTACCTCGTTCACGATCACTGTTATAGTAAGGAATGGACCCAGGATTCTAACCAGGCAGTCAGGCTCAGAGCCCAGGTTTTTAACCACTAAGAAGTAATGCCTTTTTAGTATTATCACATGCACACAATTTTGTTAAGCTGCTTTAACTCACTTAATATAGCACATGTTTCTTCCCATGTTTTTTTTTTTAATGTTTATTTTTTGAGACAGAGACAGAGCATGAATGGGGGAGGGTCAGAGAGAGAGGGAGACACAGAATCTGAAACAGGCTCCAGGCTCTGAGCTGTCAGCACAGAGCCCAACACGGGACTCGAAGTCACGGTCCCCGAGATCATGACCTGAGCCGAAGTCGGATGCTCAACCGACTGAGCCACCCAGGCGCCCCTCCCATGTTAATACTCTATAAGAGTATGATTTTTGTTGGCTGGCTATAAATATATCCATTCCATGTACTAGAATTGTTTTAAGTCCTATTTGATGGAGATTTAGTTTGCTTCCTGTTTTTCAGTATGGAAATAATCTAGCATATTTTGCAAAAATTCTGACCAGGTGTACCACTTTTTGGTGACTTGAATATTTAAATAAGCAGGTATTGGACCCCAGCGGTGTACATAGCAGTATGAAACATACAATAAGTATTTTCTGTGCAACAGCTTGTTCCACGAACGATGCTAGGAGGCAAAAGGGAATAGAAAATTATAATGCCAGTCTTTCCGTTCCTAAATATGTCATAATCTAATGGAAGGAGATCCCTGGAAAGCAGTGTGTTTAAAATAATTTTTTAATGTTTATTTATTATTGAGAGAGTGAGAGAGAATGTGAGTGGGAGAGAGGCAGAGAGAATGGGAGACACAGAATCCAAAGCAGGCTCCAGGCTGTGAGCTGTCAGCACAGAGCTCGACAAGGGGCTCAAACTCATGGACCATGATATCATGGGGCTCAAAGTCATGGACCATGAGATCATGACCTGAGCCGAAGTTACACGCTTAACCGACTGAGCCACCCAGGTGCCCCTAAAGCAGTGTCTTTAAGCCAAATCCAGATAGGTGTAGTGAGGAATGAATGGCAGGTAATAAAATTCTGGCAATGGATGAAAAAGTCCTATCAAGGGTTATGGTTATAATAACAAGTGTAGGTGGTAAGAGGAAATGAGTGTTTTAAGAAGATAAATATGATAGCATTATAGACATGGGAGTATTTGCGAAGACCGGGGCTGTACGTACTTAACTGGGTTGATTTGATCATTTCTGAGGATCTCATGATGTTAAATAGCATGTCTTACACTGTCCTTATATCAGTAGTGTAATACATGGGCATGCCATTAACCAATGGTGATTATAAGTAGAAGAAGCAGTTCTGTTGGCTAACAGCACTGGTTATAAATTAATGGGTTTGCTAAATAGTTTTTCCCAGGCCATAGAAGTATTGAGGTTTTGAATGTAGTAAGAAATTTCCACCTGCTCTTAGGGCCAAGTGGTAAGCAGACCATTCTTTAAGACTGGATCTTCTGCAGTATTTCTGTAGTCTTTTTATTTTACTCTAAGCCCTTGGTGTTGCCTTCAGGGGTTACTGACTAGCATTTAATTGAAGGCCGGCTGAGTTAGATATATACCTCCTATAGTTGATGGGTTTTGTTGCCAGAAATATCCTTTTGCTTATCAGTGGGGAAGGTTTTTGCTTCTACTGCTGGATTTAAAGGTGTCCCTCAAGATTCCATTACTCAGTTCATTGAGAAAAGCTTAAAGCTAAGGGAAGGTCGATCGGAGCTCCGTTTGATGAAGGAGGCTGAGTGAAATAACAGCTCCCAAGTTGGCTCAAGTTCTTCCAGATGTTCACGTTTATATGAAAACTTAAAACTTGGAAAGATTCCATGTGGTGAGACTTCTGTGCAAAATTTCCTTATACACAATTCCAACCCTAAAATGATTGTTTTTGGTCATTAGATGTGAAAGCTATCACTGATCATCCACAATAAACAACCAGAATGATTTTTTATCCTCCTTGACTTCTAAAGGCAAATACTCCTGTGATAGTCGGTGTATTGTTACCTGATTTTTTCTTTAAACTTGCTGTAAGTCCATGGGAAAGACATGGAGTCAAAGGAAACAAACAATATTAAGAAATAAATTGGCCCTGAAGAATTGTGCTTAAAATCTTAACGTAAACATAGATGCATACACTCTCCACTGCAGTGTGATTACCGGGACTATAAAGAAGCTGGCTGAAGTGGTGGGGAAGGACTTGACTTTCCATGAAGTGAACAACTAAAACTAAACTTCTTCCCTGGGAGATAAGCTGAAATCATAGCACAGTTTGCATAAAAGTATACCTTTCCAAGGTTACTGCAGAACAATTAGGGCTGGGATCCTGGCAGAGAAAGCTCTGTAACCTCTTATTTGAAAGTGACTTCCTTGAGCTATAATGCCTCCCGGCCTGCACTTTCAGGCACTGTGTTGGGTAATGTGTTTACACGCTGGTCTCATTTTTCTTTGTGTAATAGGAGATGGGAGCAGCTTACTGCTACTTGGAAGTGACTTCAGGAAACAAGATTTTCAGGATGGTAGTTTTAAAAATGTGATTACTGGGAATAATAACTCCAGAGACAAAGATTTAATGGGATTACTCCCGATTTATTCAGCACATGACCAGGTTATTGAAGTTCTAGTTTTAGACCCGTGCATTCAGAGTCCCCACTGTTCCCTGATGTATTGGACGTTTAGGTTCTTACTACCATATATAGGCATTAAGGTTGCCTCTAACTCTCAACAGCCGTCTTGCCTCTCAGAACACTTATTGCAGCCAGATCTTTGACAGCTGTATTCCTTGGTTACTTACCACTACTATCTCTTTAAAATTAGGCTATGGAAAAACTACATTATTAAAAGGAAGCAACCCCATCTCCAACGCCATTATAGTGTTTTTCAGTTCAGAGTTTTATTTTGTATGCATCATTTGATTTCATTTCCTCCAAAGCCTTGGGAAATGTGAGTTATTACCATCTTATTGTTGTTGATAAACAGCAGATACTATTTATTTAGCACTAGCTCCACATCAGGGGCTGTGCTAAACACGTTGCCCTTAGTCCAAACAATACCCCTCGGAAGCTGGAATTAATATTATGCCCATTTTACAGATAATAAAATCGTGGCTTAAATGACAGGCCCGGTGTATGCAGTTAGTGCCTAGTAGAATTGGAACTCGAGCACTCCTTGATCTGCTTTGAGTCTCTGTGGGCATGTTGCTGTACTGTTTTTTAGATGGAAGGGCCAGCGATGCTGAAAGTTTAAATAAGTTGCCTTGGGTTATACGGTTAGTTCCTGATGCCTTCCACCTGCAGCCCCGAACATTCTCCATTATAGCATGCTATCCCCAGAGCTCTAGCTTATGTGGTGCTCTGAAAATGAGACAAAGGAGCACTGCCTCCCAAACCATAGGGGAACCAGTTTTTTGACAATGCACACTATGTCTGATGCCAAGTTCACAAGGATGGGGGAGTGGATTTGATACAGGATACCATATTCGGCCCCTACTCATCTTTTCTCAAGCACTATTGTGCATGACGCGATACCCAGAGCTGTCACCAATGGCCCTGGCAGGCCTCATTGAAACTAACAGCTTGGCATTCTAAAATAATGGTAAGAGAAATATTCAACAGAATTTTCATATAACTATGTGCTCTTCGAAGCTGTAAGGAAGTAAAATTTGTAGTCCACTAATTACATTTCTAATAATGCTCACATTTTCCCTTCACCATCAACAAAAATGTTTAACGAGATACAATGTGACAGCACTCGTGCTAAAACTCCCCTGAAGGCAAAATGTGTCACTAGTCAAAATGACCCTCATCTTCTCTGGCCCTTGAAGAAGAGTTGAGAATCATTTATGAAGTGGGTTTTAACCACAGGGTGATACATTGTGCTGCTATTATTGAGCTCAGGGATCATTTTTTTGGTGCATTCATTTCAACTTACTACCATATTCTTTTTCAAAATAGATTACTTTTAATTATGTAGCTACCTTGTGCATAAAGCTAACATCCTATAACTTGGATGCTTTCCACTAAAGTACTGACGAAGTAATAGATATAAGGTCCACCTGACTGTAATAAGAAGAAAAACAACTTTTTAAAAAAAAAGCCTTGAGTGTATAACGAGGACACTGATTACCATGAGAGAGAGAATGAGTGTGTGTGTGTGTGTGTGTGTGTGTGTGTGTGTGTGTGTGTGTGTGTGTGTGTGTGTGTGTTTAATATGTCCGTGGATGGGGACGTTGTGGTTTGAGAGGCTCAGGAATTTTTAGCTAGGAACGTGTCTCATCAAAGTTGAAAATGTTCATGGTAGCACACGGCTGATTGATTTCACAGAGGATGGACTAGAGAGTGGTTCTCAAACTTGGTTAGAGAGCAGAATCACCTGGGGAACTACTTAAGCATGCAGAGGCCCCAGTCTTATCCTTACTTTAAGGAACTTGGGCTTTGTTTTGTATGATCTCTTCGCTTGATTCTGATGCACAACTCTTGTGAGACCAGCCGGTCTGTGGGCAGATCCCCATTCTTGGCTGCATCATAAAATCACTGGAGTCTCACACAAGAGATTCTGAGCAAGATGAAGTGCAGCTTGGGCCTTGGGAGGGTGGAAAAGTGCCCAGGTGGTTCTCATATCAGCAAAGTTTTAGAAACACTCTTCTAGGGCCTTGCTACCCAGTGTGTGCATAATTCAACACCCAGCAGCAGGAATACCATCAGGAAGCATGTCGGAAATGCAGAATCTCAAGGCTCACCTAAAATTACTGATTCCATAGCCGCCATTTACCAAGGCGCTCAGGTGAGTGTTGATGCACATTACCTTTTGAGACCTACCAGGTGAGAGAGTCGGGCAGAGCAAAACACTTTCAGTGCTCCCATCCAAGGCATTCCTATTCTTGTATTCGTGAAGGTTCTTTGTAGGGGTGCGTGCAAGGTGATTTTCATTAATTCAAAAGAATAAGTGTTTCCCAGACACAAGTGTTGTCTTCTGGAAAAAAAAAATAAATCACAGGAAAGCGATCCTTAACCACAGTGTCCTTGAAGGTACCTCGGGCACCCTGCATTGTTGTGCATTTGTGACCAAGTTAATCATACTGTGCCACCTATTCATACTGTGTTACCTTTAATTTTCTCTGTTAGATCTTGATCTGCTCTTTCTCTCCTCCTTGACCAAGAGCTAGTTTCTTTAGAGAAACTCCTATACAGGGTTCCTTTGCTTTTCTCTTCAAGCCACTGACTTCCATAATTACTTTTTTTCTTAATTTCTCTAACTTTTGTCCCACAAAATATTTTCTCATTTTTCCTGTTCTCCCTGAACTCAGACATGGAACTGACTTGTTCAGTAAAGTTTCTGTCTGATCGGAAGGGTATTAACGTACTGCCTTTCTAGTATAATCGTTTTCACGTTTAGATAGAAGTTGAAGTGTCTAATGGGGTACTGCCGAAGAAATACCCTCAACTAATCTTTCCAAGCAGGACGACAGTGAGTGATGATTGCAGTGAATTAAGTGAGGCAACCTCCATTTCCATTCACTTAGCACCATTGCTAATTATATACTCATTCTACAAGGTTTCTTTAGTTCTTCTGTAACTTGGATGCAGTATTCTTTTGTAGGCAAGGGGTTACGGTACGATTAATGAGCTTTTCCCCACCAACACCTCATGTTCTCTCCAAGTGAAATTTCCACATCTGGAAATTGAGAGTAGAAAAAGGAACAAGGAAAAAAACAATCACTCACATTTTAACATGTTCCCATCATAGCACGTGGTTGTCATGGGAGAATATTTTATGGTAAAGAAAACAGTAGCATTTAATTTTTTTTGGAAGCCAGGTCAATTTAAAGCCTGGGCTTATTTAAAAATGAAGTACTGGGGCACCTGGGTGGTTCGGTTGAGCGTCTGACTTTGGCTCATGTCATGATCTTGCAGCTCGTGAGTTCGAGCCTCGTGTCGGGCTCTGTGCTGACAGCTCAGAGCCTGGAGCCGGCTTTGGATTCTGTGTCTCCCTCTCTCTCTGCCCCTAACCCACTCACATTCTGTCTTCGTCCCTCTCGAAAATAAGTAAACATTAAAATTTTTTTTTAAATAAAAATGAAGAAGTACAGGGGCGTCTGGGCGACTCAGTCGGTTGAGCGTCCAACATTGGCTCAGGTCATGATCTCCGGCTCATGAGCTTGAGCCCTGCGTCGGGCTCTGTGCTGACAGCTCAGAGCCTGAAGCCTCTTTCGGATTCTGTGTCCCCCTGTCTCTCTGCCCCTCCCCTGTGCTCACTCTCTCCCTCTCTCTCTCTCAAAAATAAACAAACATAAAAAAATAAAGGAAATACAGAACTTTGCCATTTAAAATATAAAAAGCAGTGACGATGACACTTGATGTTGTATGCTTTTGTTCACTTTAAATGAACACTTGTCGCCTGCCAGGCCTTGAGTCAGGCCCTGAATCTACTACGTGAAATAGAAGCAGCCCTATTTTTCCAGGTTTCATTACATGGACCTCAAGCATTTTGACAAGTTACTCTTTAAATTAGAAAACCGAGAGAAACGCAGCTTTTCCTGGGGTATATTGTTAATGAAGCACTTGAAAAAATTAGTTTATGTGCTTTGATCAGATGGGGATTGACATACTTAAGAGTTTTATTTTTAATCTGAAAATCCACTTCAGTCTTATGCTCTGGGTAAACAGTCATTACTCAAGGCTGGCACAATTCTGTACTTGCGAGAAGTGGGATTCAAGGTTTCACTTCCAATACAATCTCAAGTAAGTTCCTCATATTATTCCTTTTATTTAAAAACCAGGGTTTACACGCATGGATTTTTGCTTCAATCTTCAGTAATCTCCATTTGCTTTGGGTATTAACTTGTGCACTGTGGCTTGTGTGCTGTGTGAGTCTGTTTCAGATTGTAGAATTGATTTTTAAAAGTAGGTCTGGAAGAAGGTATCTGGATATAAAGTGCTTGTATTTTGATACTTTCAGAGGAAGTTCAAATGCATTTTGAGCACCACTGGACATGATTGGAGTTGTTTTCTACCCTCCTAGCAGCATCTCACAGGTGCACAACTTTACCGGTCCAGGCTCTTCTGTGTGCGTCCTGCTTTCTGCTGCTCTTTCATAATATGTTTGCATAAACGAGTGCACTGTCGAGTTCACATGAAGGCTAGACAAAAATACAGGTGTCCTCATAATAATCAGCTCCTTTAATTCTGATCTCTGGTTTCTGCTGCACTCTCCAAGAAAGCCTATATAAAGCAGCCGGCACACTTATTACTACAGAAACTGAGGTTACTGATTAGAAGGGAACGTAATCAGGTAGATTGAGCCTGTGAGGGAAGAAACCATTGCTGTGAGAGGGGAGTGTTTGCAAAACGTTCCCTGTGAATCTGCAAAGATCACCTCACTTTGCATGGCAAGCGGAGTGGAAGAAACAGGTGCAAAAAGATAATGTGTTTGTCTGCTTTGGTGAAGCTGGTCAGAGATTAGGTACCTGCTTTATCTGTGCCGGGCTATGACTCTACCTCCAGGTTTATCAGACCCCATAGAATGTGTAGGAGAAAAGTACCAACAGGGAAATCAGCAAAAAGCTTTCCTATGAAGGTGTAGCAAGCCACCGCAGAATTTGAAATGTCTGAGGTCTCATCTGGTGAGTAAAAGCTGCAGATAAATGCCACAGCCATTCAGAAGAATGATAAATGCCACAAGCATTCGGGAGCAGGCTTCCCCAGAGGTGACTCCTTGGTCAGTCTGCAGCCTCTAGGGTAAATTTGGATCTTTCTCCTTCCATATGGCTTCCTCTAAAAGTTAAATTGGGACTTTTGCTGTGAGAAAAGGAGGGAAGAGGTTGGACCTTAACGACCTATAGGATAATGCGAAGCACTGAAATAACAGGGAGCCCAGGTTCTACTTTTTGGGTTATGACTTTTATGAACTTGCCCTTCAGGAATCTAAAATTAGTTCTGATATGAAGTGACAAGAAAAAAAAAAATTCATGACCCAGACCTGAATCGATAAACAGTAATATTTCTACTTCAAATGCAGTTTCTAAGGACCTAGACTAAATCCATGGACGTATTAGAAAACTTACGTGAAGTGTTTATATAAATTCTTGAAAGTGTATAGAGTTTCAAGAAATTTCTTTTTGTCAAAGAAAAGGAAAATAATAAGGATTGTTGTGGAGAGTAATTTAGACATGATCAGATATTCACAGCTTATTAGGAAGCAAACTGGGCTCCCGTTTGTAAACAATGATTCTAGGCCGCCTAATTGCCTGAAATATTTAAGAATGATTTTAAAGGCTATATATTTACTGCTACATCCTACTTCTTAAGTAAACTATAAAAGAGTTAGGATTAATCGTATCTGTGATGTTTTTAACTCTTTTAAGGTATCCTAAAATTTTAAATAAGGAAAGATTTCAGTAGACACAAACCGTATATTAAACGTACATTAATCCTAAATTTGGGCCATTTTCTTAAAATTCATATCTCCTCTGACAGGTTTTTCTCTCCTTAGGAAGGAGAATGTCTAGTTTTGGGGGCAGGGCAGAGCTAAAAAAAAAAAACAGGATTAAGAAGCCTTTTTAAAATTATGAGTATATATTAAGAAAAAAACCCAAAGTTAAAAGTATATTTTGATCCCCATCTGTCCCATAACTTGATTGGTAAGAAAAGCTACCCACTTTTGCAAGACTTGTCTACAATTTGCTCTGAACTAAGTGGTTGCCATTTCTCACTTAAAAATTGCCTTTTACTCCTCTTTTTGTAAAGATTTTTTTTCTATTATTTTTCTATTTGTGTTTTGTTCATCAGGCAGATTGTCCTGGAAGTACAGAGGCCAGTTAATGGTTTATGAATTCAAGCTGAGCCGAATATAGCTAAGCTCTGTCTTGCTTGACATTTCATCAAAAGCTGTGTTGATTTGCAATGTTTACCGACCTATTTATTGAACCCTCACAGCTTGAACTATGCCACCAAGCTTGCTGACATTGCTGAGATTATCTTTAAGTGCATGTACAAACTACAGAGGAAATAGAGAAACAGAAAAATAAGTTAAAAACAATCCTTGACCTATTTAATTATGCTTACATAGTCCTTGGTTTATTTATCTGTTTCCTTCAGAACGCCATGACATAATTTTTCTCCTTTGATATTCAGAAAAATTCTGGAAGAAGGTAGACTAGAGCAGTGATTCTCCCTGCCTTGGGAGGGCATCAGAATCCCCTGGAGAGTCTGTTAAAATACAGCTTGCTGGGCCCCACTGGCAGAGTTTCTGGTTCGGTATTTCTGAGGTGTGGCCCAAGAATTTGCATTTGAAAAAGTCTCTGGGAGATGCTGATGCTGCTGGTGTGGGGACCATCCTTTGAGAAGCACTGGCAAGATGAGAAGATTCTCATTTAGGAATCAGGATCGCCAGGATTCAGGTAGATTAAGAATTTGGCTCCTAAGGATTTATCTAGCTGGAGAACATTCTAGGTAGGGGGAATGGATTCATGGGAAATTGGGAGACTGGTGAATTGCCAAGGAAGGCTAGGTTATCTGAGTTTGGTGGGAGATAAAAGCAGAAAGAAAAAGTTCTGCTCTCTGAAAGGTTACATTTTTAATAAAAGGACAAAAGACTTTGGAAATAAATGCATTGCATGAAGTAGGAGTTCAAGAAATAGTGGATTGTGATGTATGTGTCACGTCAATATTGCGTGTTCAATAAACTTCCTGTTGAATGAATAGAGGGAAAACAAGAAGTTGGCTTCTATTCACAATTGGAAACAAAACACCTATTTTCTGTCTCTTAGTCTAGTTACCTATGTTCTCTTTACACACTGTTGAGAGAAGTTTCCCACAGCACATGGAAATAAATACAAATCCTACACAAAACTGAGGCATTTATTAAAGTAATGGTTAACACATTAAAACATGGAATATCTATTTGGAGAAAATTATTATTCCATAGAAATTAGCAATAAAATTACTAAAGCAAACAGTTGGTCAGCAGTTCTCAAATATGTAATATAAGGAATCCATTTTTAATTACTCTTTTGATTCTTATTCCCTGAGATACCTCCCTAAGTAAAGATTTAGTCTGTGATACTTTTAGCAAAATGAAAATATGATCCATGTTTTATAAGCTCTTAGTCTATACTGTCCATCAAGTCTCCCCTTGTGGGTCAGTAAAAATAAGATGTTTTCCAACTCACTTGACTGAAGCCACAAGTGGGAAACTTAAACCATGGAAAGACAGAGTATTTTACTTAATTATAAATGCCTAATACAAAATTTAAATGCATCTTTTGAGATGGGAATGCCTGAATTGAAACATTCACAAAATTGTGATCTTTGCTACTTTTTTTAAGTTACATGCTCATTTGTTTTGGTCCATTTCTTCTATAAAATACAAGCTTTGATATGTTGTAATGGGGTACAACATTGAGATTAAATGTATAATATGGATAGTTGACTTTTACTGGAATTTAGATGTTTGTTACTTAGACTTGAGAGTGAGGGGCCTTTAAGAAAGTAGAGATGTTTATTATCCACATTCTCTCCATTTTCCTGATAAAATATATCAAGAAAACAAATATTACCATTTATTCCAGTTTTAGAGTGTGTTCTTTTTGTCTAGTCTTACCTATCACATGCCACCTATAGAGGCTTCAGAAATCTTCAGAGCTATGATGGCATTTTCATGCTATTTTAATTCCAATACTATTCCAAATTGATGAAATGAGGGTGATGCTTAAAAGGCAATGTGCCATATTTTTTATGTTCAAATAATATAGCAAGAGATTTATTCTGGCCTGGCTCACTTCTCAGTTTATTACTTTTCACTTCGACATTCATGATCAAAGCAACTGAGAATTACTAAAATAGATAATATTTATGATGATAAATTACGGTTTTATTATGAAAATAAACCCATCTTTAATGGCATTTTAGAGGATAATTTAGGGGAAAAAAAGCCTAACACTCTCCTAGGTCTCTCCTATCCCTTGGCTGTCATCATTGAGTCCTGAGCACTTAATCCCACCTGAAATGTAAGGAGCATTCAACAAACCAGCTCTGTGAATGAATCCTACAGGCAAACTTGCCCAGGGAAAAAAAAAGAGGGTGTTTTTATTTCAGTTTTTAATGCCATTTATTTTGGCAAATGAATAATATCTGTGACATTTTATTCTAGTAGCTATTAGATCATTAACTCAATGTGAGAACAAAAGGCATTTTGGGTTTTTTTGTTTTTATTATTAATACTAGATTTATTTGACAAACTCATTTGAGTTTTTCAGGATACGATCATCTGTTCATCTTTTCAGTTCCCAGATTCCTCCTGGTCAAGCCCGAATCCTAGCTCTTCACACACACACACACACACACACACACACACACACACACACAGCAGTGCATTTTATTTTAGCAACCACTTGAAATTGAAATGGAAGTTGGGGAAGGGAAAACCTGAAACAGATGGATTCTTCTCCCAGCCAGGCAAAACTGAGCCTCTGTGTTTTAGGAAAGGTATTGGTAATATGGTGAAGAGAAGGTAAGGGAGAGAAATGAAAGTTCTGGAGGGAGGTCCTCACCTTTTTGTACTTTGTTAGGCAGCTTCAAAGGTGCCAAAAGCAGAAAAATGGTTCCGCCTCACTTGACTCAAGCCAAGATTGAGCATGGATCTATGCAAAAGTGCCTTTAAACTCAATCCTCTTAAAAATACAGTATGTTGAATGTGTTTTTCTTTTTTGAAAGTTAAGACATCCTGTCTTCCTAATGAATAATGGTAAAGGGGTGCCGACGTGCTCACAAAATTTTCAGGAAATCTAGATGAATCTCTTTCCAATAAAAATTGAATATCGCCAGTGTCTACAAAAAGTTCTTTGGAAGAAGAGCAAGTAGGAAAACTCTTGCCATGTAATTAAAGATAATGAAATGATCTATCATGGCTAGTTGCATTAGATTATTTGACTTAAAAGTTTTTGATAAAAATAAGTTTAGTGTGAATTATGTTAAAAATATCTATTAAGTATGTGCATCACTGTAGAGAGTGTCATTTATGCAATAGATTATATATTTAACCCCTTTTGGAATGGTAATTGTTAATCATTAATTAGACCAAATTAAAAATAAAGTATACTACATGTGAAGTCACTTCAATGAATAAAACAATTTCTGTGTGAACTAGCCTGCTGTTCAAATAAACTATAGTTGTGTTTCAGATACTATTTACCAAAATACTGATAGATTCCTGTAAGCACAGTTTTTAAACACTTACCTTGGAGGTTTCCAGGACCCTGAAAAGACATCTATTGGTTTAAAATCCAACCACAAAACAATAATAAAAAAAACTCTACTCGAGGCCATATATAGTCCAAATGAAAATATTCTGTAAAGAGGATTCTGAATTTAAATAGCTTTTGTGGTTCAAATATTTGCAGTTAGCCCATTCTTAAAAGTCTGCAATTGTTTTTCATTTGAGTATTGAATACAGATGATAAAACTCAACAGATGTTGGCTTAGATTTGAAAGTTTGTGAACCAGTAGGAGGTACTACATGTTGATAGTTGGCAATGTGATACCGAGGTATTAGAGTTAATGTTCATGCTATTGAGAACCTAAAAATACATAAAATACTATAAAATGCAATGTACATTTTAGAGACCAAGCAAAATGTTTGCAAATAGTGTCCCTAACATTAAATGAAGAGTTTTCAAATCTTCAATTAAGAGGGTTGGATTAGAGGATTTATAAGGTTCCTTATATAGGTCATAACAATAAGTCCCTTAAGGAGTGCTTCAGTAGAGCTGAGAAAGAAACAAGGTCTCAAATGAGGGAAGAACTTGCAGATGGTCCTGGAACTGCCCTTCATATTTCCTTCCCCACCAGCGTTCATTGTGTTTCCTGGCTCACCATCTCCAGAGTTTGTGTTTCTTGCTCGGTTGCTCTGCCCAAGGGCTTACTCCAGCACCACGGCAGCTTGCTCTGCTGGGAACAGGAGTGATCCAGAATTATTGAGGGAGGGTGATGATGTCACCAGGAGCAAGCTTTAACTACTAGGGGATGGGAATCCTTGGAAAGGCACCCCAGCCTCCTCTTCCTCTGGCAGGACAGTTCTGAAGCATGGTCCACACTGCTTCTCAGGGAACCACCAGAGGGATTGAGCCCCAGTTACCCCCATTACTAATTGCTCATTAATACATCTTTCTTGCCTCCTCCCTCTTCCTAATCTCACTTTCTGTGCCCTCTCACGTATACTTTCTGAAATCAGAAAGAAAAGCTATCTGCATCCTAAGTCCTTGCCTTAGTGTCTGTTTTGCAAGAATCCAAATGAACACAGGGTGTTAGAGATAGATTATTTCACATGCTTACAAATCAGGGCAAGGGCAGTGGAGATGATAGAAGGGGGGGGATGAGGGAGCTCATGCAGGATGAACTATGCTCTCTTTAGTAACTAAAGCACAGTCATCCGTCAATATAGAGCAAGAGGTGGAAAAGAAGGAAACAGTTTGTGAACCTGAAAAGCCCTGGGAAGGTTTAGAAGAGCTGCTCTAGGAAACCTGCCAGAATGTCACAATATATGAATAAAACACTCATGGAACAGGAGAGAAAGTACATGATGTCATCCGTATATTTTGATTTCATTTTATTCTAAGTGACTGCTAAACATGGCAATACCCCCCCATACCTTGTCCCTTGCCACTTGTGCTTTTGACACATTCTAGTCCTTTCTTCTTGATGCGTCCATAGTGATCATTTAAAAGTGTGAACCAGGTTGTGTTCATCTCTGGTTAATGATTATTATTATTAATCAGATTCTGATCTGATTTTTTCCTCCTCCGCCTCTCTGTCCTTGCTGTGCTTCAACAACACTGACCTGTTCTCATTCTCACATGGCAGACTCAATTCTGCTATTGTGTCCGCCAGCAATACTTTCCTCACTCAACCTCTCTCAGCTTTGATCATCACTGAATATATAGTGAGATGCTTGTTGTCAGGTACACTGTCTTAGCATAATACATGTTTTCACTGAATGCGTTTATTAGAAGAGAAGAGTAGGGGTTAGTTGATGGTAGGTAAATAGTAATTTACTGAAGCTCAATGTCTCCATCCTGTGATGTTTCACTAGCAAAGAGTAGACCTTGAGAGAAAGTAGACAGTAGTTAGAATTCAGTACTCTGGATTGTGTGGAAGCATGTATAGGCATGGTCTGAGATGTTGTTCTTTGGACAGAACACAGAAGTGGTCATTTGCAAGTCTACATAGGCTGGGCATCACACAGTGGATTGTGTGAAATAGGAGTGAATGATGCTAAGATTAAAGATGACGAGCAGTTCATAGGTGACAGGGTTAGAGTTAGTGTCAAACATAGAAGTTGCAGTTGGTTAGTAGTACTTTTAGTGAGAAGCCCTTTGAAATCGGTAAAAGGGTTTATTGTTGTGGATAAGGAGATTGACATAAATGGGGAGAAAGTTAGTGTTGAAACATGAGGTGACACCAGGACAAATGGCCGGTTTGGCTTGGTTAATAAAATACCTATGATGCAAGAGAGGCTATGACTGGGAATGGTTCAGCAGACCTGATTGCAGGGAGCTTCTGAGGGCAGTGTATCGGGTTATCACATGCCAAAAAAATACTTCATTTTGGAGACTTGAGTTTTCTCATTAATTTTATCACTAATCCATTCATTTTCAAAATGTATTTCAGGATTTCACGTCAGGTTGACTTTAAAGCTTATACGCAGATGAAGGTTTCTTTTCCAAGCACCAAGTGAGGCAGTTGGTCCTATTCTGTGCTTAAGAGTGAAGCAAGCTTATGCTGGCTCTGCGAGCAGGATTATTAAATAACCAATTACTATTCAGACCGTGTTACATTCCTTAAAATTACTCAAGCAAGAGTCTTGAACTTGTCCAACCCGAACACATCTGATATCCTCAGCCAAGTAGGGGATGTAAATTAGGGAGCTTCTGGCTTTACTACTATGGAATCTGGCATACTTTTTTCCCTTAGGACTCCATGACTAATGACCTGAATTGTCTAAATTTCCAGAGTAGTCAGGTCTTCACTGGTAAGCTTGTTTCATCATTTCTGCTTCTGTTGGGTCCCATATTATTTGATGGTACAAAGGATATTTTACCTGCAAATTTAAGCAGGTTAAGATAATCCTTTAGTGGATTTTTTTTCCTCCATATTCTGTTAAGGTATGATTCCAGACATCCTAGACATGTTTTTGTGATAAAAGTTTCAGTTTCTCAATAACATGAGGAAATTATAGAAGTAGGTAATGGTTTTGTAATCAGGACATGTGGGAGGCGTCCCAACGCCCATGTTTATTGTATGCCTTTAAATCAGTCATTAATCTTCAGGGGGCCTCTGTCTTTGCATTCAAAAAAGGGTAGATCTTAAATGTTCTTACCACATACACACACACACACACACACACACACAGAATGGGAACTATGTGAGGGGAAGGATCTATAAACCTCACTGTTTTAATCATTTCACAATACATACATGTATCCAATCATCATGGTGTATACCTTAAACTTATACAATGTTATATGTCAGTGAAACCTCAACAAAATGGGAAAAAATACAAATGAAAACTGACACAATAATGATCTTTTCCTGACTATTGTCACTACTTTCAGGGATCAAATAAGATTAAGTGCAAAAAAAGCAATAAAGATGAGTTACTTTTAATAACTGTGTCTTCAATAACTAACAAACCTGCCTGGTCCAAGGCCTTTCGTGATCAGCTGCATGATTCTCAAAGCTAGCAGAATTTCTTTTAAGTTGAGACCAGTATGAATCCTCTCATTCTGACTGTATGCTCTTTTTTTAATGTTTGTTTATTTATTTTGAGAGACAGGGAGAGCGAGCAGCTGAGGGGCAGAGAGAGAATATCCCAAGCAGGCTGAGCGCTGCCAGCACAGAGCCAGATGTGGGGCTCGATCTCACCAATCGTGAGATCATGACCTGAGCCAAAATCAAGAGTCATATGCTTAACTGACTGAGCCACCCCGGTGCCCCCTGACGGTTTGCTCTCAAGGGTTTGAGGTGTGTTTTCTTTATATTCTCAGCATAAAAATTCTTTGTCCTGCATAGGCCAGTTTACTTACTTTTATCTTGCTAGTCTCATTCTCCCTTTCTGGAATCTTTTCATTTTGGTTTTAAAGCATTACCGTGTTCAAAAATCCATTCTAGTATTATAGCTACCACGACAATTTCCCTAAGTGCTTCGAATCTCAGTTCATTCTGTGAACTTTTGTTCCACATTTTTACCCAGTTCTCAGCTTAATTACTTGCTAATTATTTCCTGTGGATTTTCTTTGTTTCTGTAATTTTTTATAAAGTTCTTGAGAACAGGTGCTATCTTTTAGGTTTTCCATGTTTCTGATTCATTATTTATAAAACATTAAGCCACAGATAATGTTTTCAAGCTTTATATGACTAATACCGTGTTCATAGAAGTGTTTCCTTGAATGACCATGTATTTATCATATTTATCCATAGTTTTGGCACAGTCTCCAGAATGAACATCACTCTACTGTAATTCCTTTTGTTTAGCGGATCCCCGCGCTCCACTTTCATTAGAAGGAAAAATTCTTTCCCCTTCTCTGTGATGGACAATTGGGTCATTTCTGGCTTTGATTGTAGCATAATATATTCGAGCTTTGTGTCACTTAACTCGAGAACAATTAAATGCATGTGTAGTGAATGTCTCAGAAGAAAGTGAAGAATGAGCTTTCATCATGTATGGATTTGTTATTGTTGCTAAAAATAATGTTGTTCTGTGGGAGTTTCATTAATTTATCCAACAAATATTTAATAATAAGCATAAGTGAGAAAAGGCATGTCCTCATCATAGAGTCTTTGGTAATACTGAGGTTGTGTTTTCCAGCATATTTTCAATGCTCCTGCTAACTGGAAGTGTATATTATCAAATGATCGATTCTCAAATATCCAAATGAGGTCCTCTGCTCTGTGATATGTACAATTTTCCTAAGTGGTTGCTGTGAAGATACAGAGTTTTGAGGAGAACTTTATGACCCGGGCTGACAGGTTTAGCACGATTAACATCGATGTACCTCCCTGGTGTGATCATTCTTCCCTGGGAACTGGAATATTGAAGTTATTCCCTTGTACAGTAAGTTATTTAAGCATTAAACACGGACCCTACTTTTTGAGTGACCTATTGTTAGACACCTATGAAAATACAGTACTATTTATGTTTGCATAAAAATAGCTCCTATACTTTATTTTGAATATGATAAAGTAAACTTGTTAAAACAAATATGAGTTAGCAGCTTCTTCTGTTATTTTTGTTTGTTTGTTTCAGATTTATGCCCTTCTGGTGTGATCTGGGCTCTCATTTTAACAAGCTTACCATACAGGAGATTTTTATTTTCAAAATAATGAGGACTAGCGGCAACTGTAGATGGAAATATAAAATGTGAACATGCTAAAGGGCTTTCCCTCTTAGCTACACATTTCTTGCAGTAGTATTTAAATGGTCTTTTCAGAATTATTTTGGCATCCATTCCCATTACACAATAATATAAGACAGAGAATATTAGAGGAAAATGATTGTATTTTAAATATTTCTAAAATATGTTTCGTTTTGATCCTGTCTCATAGAATTATATTCCATTTATAGCACAACCTATTTCTTGCTCTTTTGAGGTATAAATTGAAAGAGTATTATATCACTGTTGGCAAGTTACTCATCTACCTATGAGTACCTACAGTTGTGTCATTTTACAGTAGCTAATATTCTGTGAGAGATCATTTACTCTTCGCAATATATTACATAGACATACTGTTAAAATGCATTATGTATATATGACAACCGATCTTTAGGGGAAAAAAACGTCCATGAATCACTCCTGTAACATTTGGAATTAAATTCATTAACCAAAATAATACCATGCTTTATCTTTTAAATTTTGCTTCCTTAGCATCTGGTCTGTAGTCTGTCTAATTACATTATAATAGCTCTGTGTTGCAACAGATGCTAGAAGATTTTTTTTTCCAACAATGATAATTTTGTTTCATATTTTGGAATACCTGCTTTGCAATTGTCTTTCCTATTTACTAAAGCCAGGAGGGGAAGAAGCCTATTTCTTTTGTCATTTGAAAAGTATTACAAGCTCATCTTTGTTCAAACAGCCAGAACTCTATACTTCTCACATTAAAAACTTTTTTTTCCAATTAGTTTTTGAGTACTGCGCTTCTGGTTCTGAAATCAAGAGACATGATTAGCCATCAAATGGCTAACATAAGGAACAGCACATCTCCTTTTTCTATGTATGCAATTAATATTCTTTTAAATGTTGAATAAATTAATATGATATTAGAGCTATACAATGGGCTAATTCCTTGTAGTGAATATAATAAAGTCTTATGAAGAAGAATCAATTTTTAGGAAAGTAATACAAATAATTATAACTCAGGTAGACTTTTATCAAGTTACACTGTAAAGGTCCTTTATATTTTACCCAAATGTTATTTTTGTACTCAAAGGGGATAGGCTGCTACACTTCCAATTAGGCGGCACATTTGTTATTATTACTGAAAAAGCCTGTTTTCTTCTTCAAGCAATTATCTATGGATGTCTTTAACGTTAATAAGCACCATAACATTATGAAATCTCTTTGAAAATTTCTGAATTTGGAAATAAGTTTTGGATGGGAAAGTTGAAAACAGACTCCTTGTTTTAATTCTTTTGTAGTGAAAAGCATTATATTTTATTATACATGTTCTATGTATCATATCTCTTTGCCAAATGATTGAGATGATTATTTTCTATAGTTGCTTTTTTTTTTTACTAAGATACAGAATTGTGTCTTTGTTGGAATCGTGTCATTAAAACACGTTAAGATAAATGGTGTTTGTCATTTTGTTGATCATCTAATTGGATTACATTGAACAGAACAGTATGTCACCTATAGCTATACCAGACAGTATGCTAAAAATAAAACAGGGGAAAGCTGAAAAGTTAATCATAGACTATTGGTTCATATGATATTAGGAAGCAGTTTATTGGGAGACATCCAAATGATAGGCTTATTTTTTTTCCACATAAGTCTTGGGCAGTCTTCTTAATATAATAAAGAAATAGCCATTAGTCAGGAAATGGAGCATTTTGTTTTTCTCACCTTTGCTATCTAATAGTGAAATGTCTTTTTGCGTGTCACTGTTACTGGTGTCAGAGTCTTCTATTTGAAAAGGCTGAAGTCACTGATGGTTCCTGTCTTCACGCTGTGCTGTAGAGACTGCTTAGGTCCTGTGAAGAGAGATTTAAGCTGGAACGACAGAAGTGACGTTCAGTATGAGGACATTATCACCAGCGTTATCAGCATCTCTATGGTTGTCTATTGACTTAGGGGAAAGGAGGGAGAAATGTAACAAACACCAATCGCTTAGTCACAGATGTGTTTCAGTTTTAGTTTTCAGGTTTCTATCTGTGTGAACAGAAGAATATACATGGTACCATGCACGGTACCCCCTGACAAACTGAATTGAAAATACCAAATTTCTTCATGTGTTGTGATGTGATCAGGGTATTGATAGAGTCAGCAGCCATGCCTTCCAAACACAATTCAGCCACCTTTCAGCAAACTTTATGGAGCACTTGGATTGTGCCAGTGGTTCTGTTGTGTACACAACGATCAACAAATCAAACACTCTTCCCCCAAGGCTATGCAGTCAAATTGAAGGTTCTTAATCTGGGAACCACAAATCAGGATAGGGTTAAAAAGTGCATCCTTATTTTCACTAACCTGTAACTAAAAATTAGCATTTCTTCCCAAAGATGAAAACAGGCAACACAATGCAGTGTTAGCAATATCTGTGAATTTATCACCAGTATTTTTATATCATATCCTAGTGGTAGACAATCGGGAAGATCATTTTTATTAACCACTAGTTTGAATGTATGTTAATTATTGTACCTTGAAATAGAGAATGAATCGCTCATAATACTCCTATATTTAATATTTGGTAACCATATTGTAGGATAATTAATTTCCTTTGTCTTCCTATATAAGTTTCTTTTATGCATTTAAAAACATTCTGGGAAGTATTCCATTTGCTTCACCAGTTGCCAAAAGGATCCATAGCACAAAAATAGTTAAGAACACCATGTCTAGAAGAGACCCAGGCGAATACATATAATACCGTGGTGCAGAACAGTAATAGAGGCACGTACCAGATGCTGTGAAATTGGCCATGACTGTCCCAGCCGGGAGGGCTGGAAAGGCAGTGTTTGATTTGGTCTTGAAGCAAATGTAATCGTTTCACGAGTGGTAACATGTGAGAGAGGGCCTGCGGAAAAGATAAAAGTAGGTGCCTAGTCACCCAGCGAGAGCCTGCAGGGTCAGGGACCAGAGAGTAGCTTAGTGTGACAAGGTACAATCTCTTTCTTTACGATGTTGGGGGCCTCCTGTGCTGTTTACATTCGTCAGTGTGCAAATTCTATTTGCCAAGTTGTTTTTATTAATCATTAGCAAGGAGAAACTATGCTCTGGCTTTTTCTTTTAACTGACCCTATTTTACAAAGAGTAACATCGTAGACAACAGCAGGAAGCATCAAAGAAGAGATCAAAGCTGTGTCAGCTTTTTAAATCTCTCATTATTTCAATCAACATCTACCTGTAAGAGGGGGAAAAAAAAGATGAATCTGTTTCACCTTCCCACTTTATCATCATGTCTTCAGACAATGATCAGTCACTTTTCTGGCCTGTGGGCCATAATTGGCTACCACTAAATCTCAAGAGACTGAACCACATAACTGGAATAATTTTTTAAACACCCACAGAGTTGTTCTTCAGTTACAATAGTCAAAGGCAGCTTTATATGCCATGCTCAGACTTTCTAAATTTGTGCTTTATCTGGCTTTCGGGGAGAAATGTCGATGTGACTGTCTAGATTATAATGAAGGTCACCCATAGAAGCAGCTATGATTTCAAGAAACTAAAGAAACAAAGTAGACTGAAAGACACATTAATGGACAAAGGTAGTCTATTTAAACTGCTCCTTCCTCTGGACAATTCTGCTTACATTCCTTGTTGAGTGAGAACCTCCATTCTTTTTGTCTTCTCTTTTTTAAAATTGTATTGTGGTAAGAACACTTAATATGGAATCTGTCCTCTTACCAAACTGTTAAGAGTACAATATAGTATTGTTAACTAGGTACAGTGTTATACAACAGATCCCCGGAGCTTATGCATCTTGCTTATCTGAAAGTTTATGCCCATTGATTAGTAATTCCAAATTTTCCCTTTCCCCCAGCCCCCCATGGCAACCATCATTCCTTTCTTGGAGTCTGTGAATGTGACTATTAGAGATACCTCACATAAATGGAATCGTGCAGTATTTGTCTTGCTGTGTCTGGCTTGTTTCACTTAGCATAATATCCTCCGGGTTCATCCATGTTGTAGCAAATGACAGGATTTCTTTCCTTTTTTTAAGGCAGAGTAATGTCCCCTTGCCTGTATATAGTACATGTTCTTTTCCATTCATTCTTCAGTGCACATTTAGGTTGTTTTGACACCTTGGATCTTGTAGATAGTGATGCTACAAACATGGGAGTGTAGATACTTCTTTCACATCTTCATTTCAGTTCTTTTGGATAAATACCCAGAAGTGAGAATGCTGGATCATATAGTATTTTTATTTTTAGTTTTTTCAAGGAACCTCTATACTGTTTTCAATCGTGGCTGCATCATTTTGCATTCCTACTAACATTGTACAGGGGTCTTAATTTCTCCACATTGTCACCAATAGTTGTTATCTTTGGGTTGTTTTTTTTTTTTTTAATAGCCATCCCAATAAGTATGAAGATGTGTCTCATTGTGGTTTTGATTTGCATTCCCCTGACGATTAGTGATGTTGAGCTTGTTTTCATATACCTGTTGGCCACTTGGTTATCTTCCTTGGAGAAATACCTATCTTAAATTCCTTTGCCCATTTTTTATTCAGGTTCTTAGGTTTTTTTTGCTATTGAGTTGTAATTGTTCCTTACATATTTTGAAGATTAACCCCTTATAAGATACATGAGTTGCACATATTTTCTCCCATTTTAGAGTTTACTTCTTTAAAAAAGAATTCATTTTTGAGGGAGAGAGATGGAACATGAACAGGTGAGGGGGAGAGAGAGAGGGAGACAAAGAATCTGAAGCAGGCTCCGGGCTCCAAGCTATCAGCACAGATCCCGATGCGGGGCTTGAACTCACGAACCGCGAGATCATGACCTGAGCCGAAGCTGGATGCTTAACCAACTGAGCCACTCAGGCACTCCTAGAGTTTACTTCTTAAACAGGTCTTTCAGTAATTCTCTTTAAGACTCTTATTATTGGCTTTAATTTCAATCAGAAATCTGCCGAGACCTGAATGGACACTAGTTAACCAATATAAACTTATATTTGAAACTAAATGGTTATCTATAATTTTCAACAAATAAGCATGGGAATGTTTTTTAAAGTGGTTGAAGTGGGGAAATTTAATATTCCAGGATGAAATAAAACAAATCAAAATATATAACACATTTAACTGTGGTCCAACAGGCCATAATTAGATTCACTTATATCACTGGGATTACAAATTGGATATATATCTACTTTATTAAATTTTTAACTGGCCAATAAAATTGATAGTATAATCATGAATATAATTTTCATTTGAGACTGTGAGCGCTATAATTGAACAAACTTGGGTTTAAATTACTTCTCCAAGTGTAATCCTGTGTAAAATTTTCAACTGAGTTTACAGTTTTCTCATGTATGAAGTTGAACTGAAAAAAAAAAATGACACAGGGACTTATTATAGCAAAATGTGTAATTGGTATTTTGTAAGTGCTTCAGAAACAGTCGTCCTAATTACTTACTGTTTTTAATGAAAACCTATTCGTTTTATAGTTGTCAAAACAGTATATTGTTGATAACCCATATCCAGCATGATTTTGCTTCTTTCATAAATCGGTCATCTTAGGTTTGTTCCTTTACATTCCTGTAAACATTTTTTTTAAAGTCCTTTTCCCCTATCAATAAAAATGTGACTTTATTGGATTTGGAGGTTAGTTTTATTTCAGGAAAAATGTTTTTATATCAAAAAGTATACTTTGAAACTCACACATTTCTAATTTAAATTCATTATTAGTTTCTAAAGACCCTGAAATTATGACATGAACACAGTAATTATAATTTTTGCTGAATGAATGAATAAATGATTCTTTAGGAGCTTGACTCTCCTACACTACAGTTAATGCTTCCTTTAACCTGTTACAAATTCTGTTGCTTTGTTCTCGTTTCTGTTATAAATGCAGTTTTGTTATTTTGCGTATGAATCCCCATGCATAAATTCATAGTCAATATGGGGTTTTAAATAATCATTACCATGGATTTTATACTTACTCAAGTGTCAGTTTCCTTGGATGGAGTTTATGAATTTCTAAATTTAAAAAAAATGCTGATTTAAATTTAGTGTCTCAACTCCCCTAAAGTATTTTCACATCTGCTGTCTTTCTAATAAACTTTGTTAAATATGTCTTGACAGCAATTGATATTTATTCCTGCCCCCTTGGCATTTATGATGCTTAAACTTCTTTTTGAAAGCTTTCCCTCTGATGCATTTTGAGTTAATTCCTGCTTGTGCTCTGACATCCACCCAACTTACACAAAAGCTTTTAGCCACTTGCTGCCATAAATGGAGAAGTGCCATAGCATGACAGGATGGAGGCTGGAAACATGACTGCCCAGAAAACAGTAAATAATCTGCAAATCTGTATTTCTCCTAGAATTTCTTGGCCACGTGTAACTAGACATTTTACATTTTTACTGCCTGTCTGTTCCAACAAAATCTGATAATCAACTAAAATCTCTATTAGAAGTAAATAGGGAAAAATATCTGATATAAAACTTGATATTGTAGGGAGAGCTAAGAGAAGACAGTGTACATAGTCATACTGTTGTGATAGTAATAATGAGAAATAAAATAATATGAAGGAAATGGGTAATGAGGAACACTTTCAAATGTTTCAAGTTTGGCCTTAGAAAATCACCGGCAAGTAATTTAATGAAAAATATTTCAAAGAATAAATATTTAATAAGCCCTTACTATGGTGCAGTTTGCTGAGAAATGTGAATATCTGTAATATTACAAACTTCCTCCTATTAGAATAGACATTTTAAAATGTTGGATTTGGAGCTACATATGGTTAAGACTTCAATTTTCAGCTACTGTTCATTTTGGCTGAGAGGAGGGGTAAAGAGTTTAATCATTTTAATTAAATTGGTTATTTTATATTTACATTTACGTTTACCTCTGGGGCACCTGGCTGACTCTTGATCGTGGGTTGTGAGTTCAATCCCCGTGTTGAGTGTAGAGCTTCCTTACAAACAAATAAACAAGCAAAAAACCCAATATTCAGCTCTATTAGAAGGTGATTCACATTTGAGAATGAAAGGTAGATTATGGTCTATTACTTGAGAGTGTGACCTGTCTTTGAGATAACCACTATTTTAGATTATAACTGATATTTCCCTAAACTATGAATTTTTGCCAGTTTGATAAATTCACTTTTCTTGAATTAAGAATGGTTCAGTGCCTATATGTGAGCATTTTATTCAAATACAAAAATACTATGTTATTATCTAAAAATGTAAATAGCCTATTTTTCCATGGTAAATAAAACCTTATTTAAATGAACTAACTCATAGAATTTATACAGTATGATCAGATTCTAGGAGGAAGTTTACCTGTGAAAGGAGTCTGTTACATAAATCAGTAATGTATTCATGAGTCAAGAAATTATATAAATTTTTAGTACTATCAGTTCTTCTTTTGCCCAGAAGTATCAATATCCTCCTAAATTAATCTCATTTATATTGTTCCCCTGAGGACCTAATTAATCATCAATTAGGATTACCTAATTTGAATTACCATTCTAAGGAAGAAAATAAAGAAATAATGATTTTCTACTTAAGATTTTCATTGGTTTTATTTAAACTTGCCTAAATTAGTAAAGTTTTACTATGAAATCACTCTGCAATAATCTTCTAGTGATTATACTTTTCTGTGAGTCCGTTATGGAAATACATTGAAACTCTAAAACTAAAACTTAATTTTAAGAAGAAATTAAGTTAAAGTCCAGGATTCATGGGAATTCTGGCCACCTTTGATAGTGTGATGCTGGAATATTTATGGGCAGTTAACATTACTGAATTTTTTAATTGTATGTGAAGTTGTAAGAGATATCATTAGTTACTTACCAAGAGCCTCATTCCTGTGTTCTTTCCAGAAGAACTCTAATTTTGTTGAGATATCCATCTATACTATTTGGCAGTAATTTTCAGGGGAGAAAGAAGCCTATCCCCTTATCACAGAAAATAAATCATACTTCATTTATTCCATTTATGTGTTCCCACACCCTTTGCCATTTATAGGTTTAAGTATGGAATGGGATACAATTTGGGTCACCAAAACATGAGGCAACTTTTTCTTACCAACGAAAAAGATGCACTTAACAAGTATTTCCTTGTGCTTTGATTCAAGATAAACATCTTGATCGTGCCATTTAAGACAACATGGATGGACTTAGAAGGTATTATACTGAGTGAAATAAGTCACACTGAGAAAGACACATATCATATAGCTTTATTCATATGTGGAACCTAAGAAAACAAAAACAAATGAATGAACCAACAGAAAGCAGAATCAGACATGTAAATCCAGAGAATAAACTGATGGTTCCCGGAAGGGAGGGGCTGGGGGATGGTCAAAATGGGTGAAGAGGAGAGGGAGATACAGACTTCTAGTTGTGGAGTGGCAAGGTCACAGGAAGAAAAGGTAGAGCATAAGGAACGTAGCCAATGATATTATAATAGTGGTACGTGGTGACAGATGGTAGCCACACTTGTGGTGAACACAGCGTAATGTATAAACTTGTCAAATCATCCTCTTGTACACCTGAAACTAATACAACATTGTGTGTCAACTCTATAAAAATTTTTAAAAAGAGGTATGTATATCTTGATTATATGTGTGTTCTGTATATATAGTTTAAAATGTAGAATATCTCGTGCACCTGGGTGGCTCAGTCTGTTAAGCATCCAACTGTGGCTCAGGTCATGATCGCGCGGTTTGTAAGTTTGAGTCCTGCATCAGCCTCTGTGCTGACAGCTCGGAGTCTGGACCTGCTTCAGATTCTGTGTCTCCCCCTCTCTCTCTCTGCCCCTGCCTTGCTCACAGTCTGTCTCTATCTCTCTCAAAAATAAACATTACACTTGATCTTAGCCAAAAGGCCGAGAAGCGATAAAAATAAATAAACATTAAAATAAATTAAAATGTAGAATATCTACTGACTTATACCTGATTCAGTAAGTATTTACTGAGCTCTTATTATGCAACTGGACAGAATGGACTCAGGGTCTGATCTACTATACAATGTGTATAGTATTACATTTTAGTTGAACAGGTAAGGCGTTCACAGAAATGAATCATTATTACTATTATTAGTTCTCTCACTTTAGGAAGACTTAATTCTAGCATTATTTTGTAATGTAATACTTTTTAAAAAAATATCCATTTCTAAGCAGTCATTTGATGAGGAAAAAATTTAGCCGTACAAAAAAAGTTAATTAGGACTTTGTCAAATAACATTGTCTGTATTTCCTTCAGGTCTAACATTATACTCAGTGAAGTGTAACACCTGATTTTTTAAAGTAGAATATTAAAAATGTTAGGATTCTAGGGTAATAGCCATTCTTTGGGGGTTTCTTACATAGAAATATTCAATAGTATGCTATTGAAACATACTACATTTTTTGGACATTATATTAAAAAGACAATTATTTCGGTGAATAAATTTTAGAACCAAGTCGAGGGCATAATGGAGGAAATATTCTTTTGTTGCAAAGAAAAAACTTTTTAGAAAAAAATGTCTATTGTGGTAAACAACTTGAACTTAATTAAATAGGACTTTTGGAAATAACCTGTGAAGTCCCGTGAATCTAGAGCGCAGTGGTTATATTAATGTTCTAGGAAAGTTTACAAAGTTTGGATTGTATTAAAACTTGAATTTGAACACGTTAGCTCAACTTTAAATAGTTTGGAATGAATATTGAAAGCCTTTGAAAGTTCAGTAAAAGTAGCACAGTGAAAGCAATGTGAATGAAAGCATATTGCAAACTGGAACAAAGTGGGGGATACCTGTATAACCAAAAAGAAGCAAATTAAAAAAAAGATGGGAGACAATACCATTCTTTTCATGTTTATTATTTACTTCCTCAATTTATAAAAGGAAGTAGACATTTATTAATTAATATATCAGGTGCTGAGCATTCAGAACACACTATCACATAAAATCTCCCCAACAGCCTTTTGAAGTAGTTTTTCTCATTTCCGTTTTATTGATAAAAATAGTAGACTTCACAGAAACTAAGTAACTTACACAAGATTTTACAGTTGCTAAGTGGCAGAATCTAGACTGAAATCCTGATTGACTCCAAAACATTATTTCCTTAGCTTTATCACGACATTAACAATACAGTTGCCCCTTCAATACATTTAGAAGTGTGTTTTTCTTTTAATATGAAACCAAGTAAATAAGCACCATAAGCAACCTACAGTCTCTTACAGAGAACCCTTAATGTAACAATTTCTAAAGCATTGAAATTGCTTCTTCAGGGAGCAGTTAGTTCAATCACTAACTGCCCTTCAGGATGTCACATGAGTCACATGGCTCTAGAATATACCATCCCATTCTCCATCCCTACCTGCTGCTTCTTAGTTGGCCACACTGACCATTCCATCCACAGATTATAGTTGTTTTTTAAATAAAGACATTTTCTAGGAGTTGATGACATTTTAGAGAGGTGAAGTTAACTTGTAAGGGTTAGTATAGGTTGATTATTGAGATATTCTATCCAAACATAAATGTATTTTTGTCATGGCAATTAATGCAATTTCATAGTTGAGACCCATATAGTTCACTAACTCCAAATTGTTCAGTTTTGCCTCTTGCTCTTGTTTTATTTATTTAAAAAAAATTTTTAGCAAAGAAATACATGGTACTTAAATGAAATTTTTAAAGTATGATTTTAAAATGAAGGCAAGACTACACATATCTAACATCTTTCTCCCAAACATTTTTTTTCCTAAGTACAGTTAGCTTTTGAGGTGTTTAATTTTTTAATATGAAAGGTAATTGTCATTTAAATTGTTGCACAATATTCTCTCATATGGTTGTAGTATAGAGCTAATGTTGGATCAATATGCCCTTGTACAATTACAGCTATTTAAAACAGCATCTGTTTGGATTAAGCCAGCATCTATTCAGTGTCCAGGGGTCAGTGTCCACTCCATAATGCTGCCACATATTTTTAAAATTACTGCCTATGTTTAGTATATTGTTTGTCCTTTAATGTGGCACTTTAGGGCTGTTACCAAATTTTGGTTATTTTGTAGAGTGCATTTAATGTTCTTGTGCATAAATCTTTTGGGTTTTCCTTGTTCTCTAGTTGTCACTTATGACCAATCACAAAGTATATAAATTGTACAGATTTTTCTTGGTTGTAAAAAAAAAAGTAAAGAATCAGTACAATAATGTTTTTGTAACGTGAAATACTGTCGTTTTGAAGATGTAATTTTTAAAAATAGTCTATTTTGCCTTTAATAAGGAAGATGAAGAATTTATACCGTTGTATAGCAAATGTCTTAATTTCAGCATTCAGTGAAAATTATTCTAGGTACATTTTTAAATAGAAATACAGCTAAATTAGGTTCATAAAGTTTATGTTAATTTCAAGTTATGTTTTGGCCCAGTATAACTCCTGTAGAGTGATAAACAAATCGTTGGTTTATAGCAGATATTTAATGAAAGTTTGCTCATCTGTCAGGGCATCAGCAGGGAACACACAGCATGGTGAGATGGGTAAAGGATGAGAGGTAATAAAGGGGCATATTACAAAGGTGTGTACAGGGTTAAGGGAAACTAATGGGAAGTTGCAAGTGGTGCTAGCAACACTAGGAAGAGTTTACCCCCTCACAGGCCTGAAGAGGGAAAAGGCCGCTGTAACTAGAAGCTGGAGATGGAGTAGCTTAGAGGGAGGCCACCCAACTAGAACTCTGGCCTTTGGAAGACACATACAGCCTTTGGCAACCTAAGCCCTGACAGAGAAGGAGCATTAAGAGCATACATCCTTCAGACTCACTTGAAAATTATATATGTATGTATGTGTGTATATTATATACATATATATTACATATATATTTGTGTGTGTATATTATATACACATATATATACACACACACATATATATATATATATTGGCCAAGTCTTTGTGATGTTTCCAATATGCAGTGACAGTAGTCCTGTTCACAAAGAATTGGTTTGCACCATTAAGTACTATATACCCAAAAGGTTAGTAACTTGCTCCTAGGCATAACATCAGCACATAGTGTCCACTAGGATTCAAATACAGCTATATCCAACTCCCAAGCCCATATTAACCAAATTTGGTACATTCACACAAAATGGAGAGACAGCAATTTTCATGACATTGGCAGTATTCTCTGATGGAAAGAGTTCCAGTTTTGTGATAAGTCAAACTTCCATTTTCTCTTCTGGTAAATGGGGTTGAACCTTTTTCTTTTTTTTTTTTTTTTCTTTTACTGAATCGGCATCTATATTCTTAAATATCTGTGCCAGGCACAGTTACGTGTTGCAATTAAAGTCTGCTGCGCTATATTATGGGTAAAATCACACTGTATAGCAGAATAAAACAGTAGATCCGTTTCTCTTAGTGAGACTAAGCAATATTGCTCAGAGTATGCTGTCCTGTAGAACTTAATGTAATAAAAATATTTTCTATCTGTAGTAACCATTACAGTAGCCAGTGGTCACATATGACTGTTAATCCCTTGAAATGTGACTAGTGTGGCTGAGAAATGGAATTTTAAAATTTATTTTTCATCAATTGAGATTTCAACTGCTTCATGGATATTGTTTTAAACAACAGTAAGAAAAAGTAAAGGTGATAATATAGAAATTTTAAATACAAAGACCCAGTGTAAATTTCACTGGCCTACCCCTGTCGTGGTAATAATTTTAGAGTGACATCTGCATAATTAATGTATTTCTATATGTCTTTCAAGGGGTATGGGAGCAGGGGTATGAAAAGATGGTAAACCCAGAGCACAAACTTGTAGATGCTTGGCAGTAAATGAGACTGGACCTATTTGAGATTGTCTTCATTTCACTATTCAGGATCACAGATTGGTTACACAGAACTTTGTCATCTTTTTTCAGCTTCTGTTTAGAACAGTCTAAAATACCTTTGCTAATGGTTAAAGGAGAAATTCTAATGGAATTTTTCAAAGTACAGTGTTCTGTGATATCTCTGAAGTGATAATGGTATAAAAATTATAGTTCATGCATTTTTTCACATATACCTTACCTTCTCAAACAATAAATGAGAGTCTTAAGAGCAACTATGGTTATTTACATTGTGGAGGTGATAGAGGGGGCAGGAAGGTTCCATATAGCAGATACACCACATAGAACTGTTCTGAGACCATGCTAGGTAACTTATTATCATTCTGAATCCCCTGGTAAAACGTATACTTATTGATTCTCAGGCTGGTGAAAATGCCAGATATTGTGACTTATTTATGGATCTTTCTATGTTTGATAGTCCCAGATGCCTTGGGCTAAGTCAGCTGAGCGGGGTCACCTGTGTGCTTGTGGTTTGAATGGTTACAAGGTTGTTGTAAACTTTCCCTCGTACTTAAGGAAAGATTCTGTAGGTAACAGAACATGGCTTAAAATAGAGTATAATGTTCCTATGAAACATTTTAACTTATAGATTTAAAAAGAACATATAAAGAACATTTAAAAAGAACATATAAAAAGAACAATAAAGAAGCATTATTTTGAAACACAACTGTGGTTTATTGACCTCTATAATGTTTCTAAAGCCAGGAAGATTAAAATACATATTCACGAAGAGCTTCCTTGTTTATCTCTCTCTTTTATGTCTCTCAAAGCTTCTGGAAGAAGTCATATCTGATTTAGCACTCTTACAGGGCAATGTAAGTTTGAGGCTGTTAAAATAACTTCCAGATTTATATTTGATTTCCATTATCTATCCAGTCTTCTCTTTTGGATACCAGGTCAATGTATGTGATAACAAAATTATGATTGCTTTCTAACAATCTGGCAGCAATTCAAGACAGCTTTGGAAGCATTCAGTGTACAAGTTGATGCTGTTATTTATATCAAATATGTCTAACAGGAAAACAAAATTTCTGAGAATAGGAAGATTTAATTATGACAGGTTGATATTCTGGAGGTAACAAAAATAGCCCCAAAGTTTGCAGATATACAGGTTAATGCACTAAAGGAAAGATAACTTTATTCTTTTTTATTTTTTTAATGTTTATTTTTGAGAGAGACAGAGCATGAGCAGGGGAGGGGCAGAGAGAGAGAGAGAGGGAGACACAGAATCCCAAGCTGGTTCCAGACTCTGAGCTGTCAGCACAGAGCCGGACACAGGGCTTGACTTCCCGGACCGCAAGGTCATGACCTGAGCCAAAGTTGGACGCTTAACCAACTGACCACCTAGGCGCCCCAAGGAAAGATAATTAAGGGGAAAAAAAGTTTCAGTTCATTGGATTACCACTATTCATTCTTGATATAAATCGGATGTAAATTAGTGAACCACCTGTAAACACAACTAGAGTAGTGGCTAATAGTGACAGTCTACCATTTAGTTTGCCTTGAAATTGTTCTGCTTCCCTGATAAAACCATAAAAAGGGATGTAAAGAGATTGTTTTAATATATTGAGTGAATTATTTACATGAAAAACTACGTTCCCATAAAAGGTTGATCTATAACGCTTCACATTTACGTTGCTCACTATTTCTTTGTACTCACATGACCGCCGTGAGTGTGACTGTTGGCTGATATGGAAGAAGTAATGAAATTTTAAAAAGCACTTGCATGCGCAAATATATCCATTACCAACATGCGCATATTTGCAGTTTAGCAAGTCATTTACTTTTGTTTAAATATTGAAAAATTTGGTGTGTGTGTGTGTTGTACAGATTAGGTTTTATATTTTTTTAATTTGCATTTGTCTATGTACATATGGAGCAAGATTTTAATTACCTTAACAAAAAGTAAATATATGTATATTTTATACGTTGTACTTTCTATTAAATATTTCATTCATTGATCTTTAAAAACTAAATTTAGTTTTATAATAAAGAGTCATACAAAATTGGAACATAGTGTTTTTATTTAAAATTTTTTATGTATTTAGAAATTCTGGCTACCTCTTTAGCCTCAAATCTATCTTCCTTTCCCCCCAGTATGCTTTTGACACCAGCCGCATGACATTACTTTCTTTCTCTTAGGTATATTGTTCAGTTTCATATAACACATGCACATTTCTCTGCCAGAAATACCCTTTCTCTTTGCTAGTCTCATATAGATTCCCCTTTCTAGATTTCCCTTGTTCTGCCATATTGAGACTTGTCGAGTTATGTTGAAAGTACTGGTTTGTCTCTCCCAAAAGACAGTAAGTTCATTGATGGCAGAATCTGTGTCTCTATCAGTATCTCCCAAATCTTACACAGGGCCTGCCACAGAGCCATTACGCAAGTCAGGGTTGTGGAATGAATTAACAAATGAACATAACGATACCTGCTATCTACAGGTGATTATGTGTAAGCAAAAAAGTTAAATGATCAATCTTGATATGATCAGAAGGTGGTTGTTAAGTTTGCAATTAACTCTGAGTATGAAGATAGTACTGTGTTAGGAATAATGCACTTAACATGTTTTTGATGTTTCTGTTTCTATGAAAGCAACCCATCATCATGCAATCAGAATCAGCAAACATTTCTTCTAAGGTGTATATAAACTCATGGCGAAATTATGTTGCTTCAATATTTTTTATGTGGTGAACTTTCATAAAAATTCAACATAACATTTGAATTACATTGATTTATTGATCTTCTTAAAATATTTAGGACTTCCCTATTAATATATATGTAGTAATCAAACCTCAAGACTATTCATAGTTTATAGTGTCCTAGATATTATATGCACATTACCATAGTCAAAGAAAGGAAAGGTTTGGTTCTGAATAATTTATTCTTCTTTTGTATCATTTCAATCAAAACATGGAGGAAAACAGTGTTTCCACCCTTTCATAATACTTGAATTTCAGTATTCATTACTTAGATTTTATCCACTGTCTTCCTCAAAGATATAGAGACATTCTCTAATACTAACACGAGCAACAAAATTAGTGACAAAGAAGAATTAGGAAAATCATGAAATGGAACCATATGTGTATACAGATTTAAGAACTGATACTCGATTTCATTCATTCAGATATTTATTGGCTACCTTGTACGTAAAAGGTGCTACTTGCTGGAGTATGCTGCTGAGAAAGCTAGCACCACCAGTAGCAACATGGGAACTACACCCGTGGTCCTTATTCTCATAGAGCTTGCTGTCACTAGGAGTGACACACTGGGGAATACTTGTGTATTTACAACATAACACGGCTCAGTTCAGAACGAGCACATCACAGAGAGCTCACGCAGAATGTGAAGTCAGCGTGAGCAGCCACAAGGATGGGACTCTGGAGCTGTGATCTAAAAGGTAAATAGCAGTTAACTAAGTAGAGATGAAGGAACCCTGTTCTGGTGGAGTACAAACTTTATGCAAAGTTCCTGTGAAGGGAAGGAACAGAAAGACTAAGGTGACTAAGTCTAAGCACTTAATGGTAGAACAAGAGAGTAAAGAAGTAGGCAGGAATTTTCCCATGCAGGGTCTTTTTTTAATGTTTATTTTTGAGAGAGAGACAGAGAGAGAGAGAGTGAGCGCGAGCAGGGGAGGGGCAGAGAGAGACAAAATCCAAAGCAGGTTGCAACCTCAGAGCTGTCAGCCCAAAGCCCGATGTGGGGCTCAGTCCCACAAACCTTGAGATCATGACCTGAGCCAAAGTTAGTCGTTTAACCAACTGAGCCACCAAAGCACCCCTTTCCATGCAGGATCTCACACACTATGCTGAAAATCCTAAGAATTTAGATGTGTACCTTAAGGGCATTAGGAAGCTATGGAATTTAAAGCACATCCTGAGTTGATCATATCCATTTATCAAATTGTTACTTGTGAGGGAGATGTTGAGAACGTACTGAAAGGGGCAAGAGCAGGAAAGCTGCTCATGTGTGTTTGGATTACTCCAAGCTGTAGAGGATGGTGGTTTGGATCAAGAGCAACCTGGGACTTGAAGAGGCTCTGTATATCAAAGTGATACAACTGGTATGCAAAAGAGCTGGGACTAAAACCCACATTTGTCAGACTATACATCCTGTGTTTTTAGCCACTCTTCTAGAGCCTGATGAATGAAAATTCTTTAATTTGAATGGATATTTCTAGTACCCAAACTGCAATCCATAAAATACAATTCTGACTGATAAAACACCTTTGAAGGAAATAAGCACCCTTCACCCTCAATGATTAGTAAAGTAGAAGGCTTAAAATGGAAACGCATGGTTGAGGAAACTATGTATGTATGTATATATGTATGTAAACTTGGGCATTTGAATTGGGTTAGATTAATTTTCTAAGTCTAGAAAAATGGCCAGTTGACATCATACTTTATTCTGAGACCCTTGGTGGCCAGGGAAAATGGAAAGTAAGACCAGTTCTAAAATTCTTTTGTTCAGAGAGGAGGAATTTCTTCAGGAAAAGGGAATTTTTTCCTAGAATTCTTTCTTGTACCTATAGGTAGAAATGTCTCACTTGTTACTTTATTACATATATGCAAAATAGACACATTTTAAATTATTTTTAAGTGAAATAAATTTCACGATTTTTGGTAGTGTCACTTAATGACACCTAAAGAAAATAAGCACAGCTTTTTAAAAGGAGTTTTGGAGACATTAAATGTTAATCATGCCCTATGAAAAATTGTTTTCAGGCATATTAATGGCTGCTCTATGCCCAATGACCTTTCGGAATCACCTCATACTACATCCTCCTATACTGTGCGTCACTCACAGAGGTTTAATTGAGCGCTTGATCCAACTATTTGAACTCGGAGTTCAAATACTCTTAGAATCCATTCATAAACCAGATTCCCTGGGATTAAATGGACTTCTGGTTAAGAATTCCTGCTTCCAAATATCTTGATAAAATAATGAAGATACAGGAAGATACATAAATAAGATTATGTATACTTTGCTGAAATTTTAGGATATCACCATGTTTAAACTGCAAACTCTGAATTTACTTCATGGCTTAACAACAGACCATATATTCAAATAAAATATATATTGTGTCTATATGTCTATGTGTATATATACACACATAAATACATGCGTGCGTACATATACATTTACATGCAGTCCTTTACTCACAAATACACCTGCATGGTGTTGGAGATTTCTCAGTCCTGGCCTCAGATTTGGGAAAAAGTATGTTTTCTTTACCCTTCTCTTGTAGGACCAAAGCAACGTGAGAATCACACAACGTAGGCCTTTGCAGTAGGACCTAAGGTCAGCTTCTTACCTCACTATCTATTGACTATATTACTTCATACAAATTACTTAACATGCTTATATCTAAGTTTTCATTTAAATAGGAAAAAATACCTAACAAAGTGTTCCTGTGAGGATAATGTATGTATGTGTGTAACATTGAGTGAAAGCATTAAACTGTGTTTGGGGCTTGAAATTTAAACTGATAGACATAGCCTTTTCTCAAGTAGTATGCAAAATAATAATAACAACAACACAGCTTTGCGTCTAAAAAGTAATCTTACGTATTATGCTATACGTAGTATATGTATAATCTGTATAGCTTGATGTGTATTATGAAACTCCCATAGACTGTGTTTGTAGTTGTGGGTAAATATATGCATGTTGTTACGGGGAAACATACATAGGCTGTGGGTTGATATGAATGTCATGGTAGCTACAATTTCACAGGGCTCATGAGGTCTACTGTAGTTTAAACAAACACATTCCATTTCTTGCAGATCTCATTTTCTGTAGTCTGAATAAAAAAAAATCAAGCTTTATGGTCATCCCTTACTTTGTGGTTAAAGGTTACATCAAGGGCAGATTAAACGGTAACATGGTACTCACATGGTGGACCATCTTGGAGATATTTATAGTTTGGTACTTAAGTATGTCAGGGAGCTTCACAGTTGTTAGGCTGGATATACTGCAGGACTTCTGCTTCTCATTAATTCATGAAAACAAGAGACAGAGTTGCTATGGATTTAATCTTGAATCAACCCTTTGCCTTCCTTGATTTGTCTCCAAAGAGTACTGTCTGTTTTTTTTTTTTCATGTCCTTCCACAAAGGCAAAATGTAAATATTCTCTAAACTCTACTTCTCTATCTTAACGAGAAGAAGAATAATAAACTCGTTAATTTAAGTTTTTAAATATGCGTAGGTCAACAAGGTTGCTTCTAGGACTTCTCATCAAACACCCCTGTGTACTACAGTTTCCTTTTGCTAAAGCTGTTTAATTGTTAATTTTTCGTTCCCGAAGTGTCACATTGTCACTCCTTTATACTGAGGTTTATTATCATTTTTTAAGGATGGAACAATCAGCTAAGATTTGAGTAGCAACAGGTATCTTGAGCTTTTTCATGCCAGCAATGGATTGAGTCAACATCACATTTAGATATATGCTTCTGCCTATCTGCATGGGCTGGGCTATTTGCTCATCTCTCTGTTATTTTACTGTCCTGTTTTCGAAGTTCTACAGCACTATTCCCCTCACTTTTTAGTGTCACTTTTGCCCGAGCCATTGAAAATAAATAATACGTTAGTTAAAATAATGAAATACTTCTTGGGAAATTAAACAATTTTGGGGAGTGTCTTTAATAAAATTTATTTTGTCATGAGATGATTTAAATACCAGATTTACAACAATCATATGTCATTTGGTGATTAATATTTAATGTTAAATATTAAGTCATAAGCTATTCACATACTAACTTCTCCACATCATTATGATTTCTCAGCAGCTTCTTAGAGAACCCAATGCTCTCTAATGCAGATAAAACTGTGGCATATTCATTTATTCATTTAACCCTCCCCTCACCCCGTAATGTGGGATCCTGCCATTTGCAAGGTGCTGTGGTAGGCTTGGGACTCGTTCAAAAGAATAAAATAGCTTCTTAGCCTTGGCAGTATTCACAGTTGAAAAGGAGATCCCACATAAACTCTAAATTAAAATGTATCAAGTTGAATATTAAAATAGAAGTAACTTTGTCAAGCTATAGGAGACAGAGCTGAGAATGGTTCATTCACTTTGGGGAGGCAAAGATTAGTTTCATACAGGAGGTGACATCTTGAAGATATGTAGAATTTGAAGAGATTGAGAAAAAAATGCCTTCTAAGCAGAGGGACTAGAAAATACAAAGCAAAAAGTCATAAAGATACAGAGAACGCAGTGATAAGCAAGAAGGTGAGTGTAGCTAAAGCATAATTGTAAGAGGCAACTTTTTTGTCGAATTCTTATGTCACCATGTGCTCTATTCTGGATGTTAATCTCTTTGTAATATGCTTAAAATAACCCTCGTGAGATAAGATGTGTTACCTTTATTTTATTATTTTTTTTAATATAATTTATTTTTAAATTGGTTTCCATACAAAACCCAGTGCTCATCCCAACAAGTGTCCTCCTCGGTGCCCATCACCCACTTTACCCTCTTCCCCCATCCCCCATCAACCCTCAGTTTGTTCTCTGTTTGTCTCTTGTGGTTTGCGTCCTTCCCTCTCTTTTTCTAACTTTTTTTCCCCCTTCCTTTCCCCCATGGTCTTTTGTTAAGTTTCTCAAGATCTATGTATGAGTGAAAACATGTGATATGTGTCCTTCTCTGCCTGAGTTATTTCACTTAGCAGAATACCCTCCAGTTCCACCTACATTGCTGCAAATGGCAAGATTTCATTCTTGCTCGTTGCCAAGTAGTATTCCACTGTATATATAAACCTTTATTTTAGAGAGAGGTTGAGAAATACACGTAAGGTCAACCACTTATCACATGGCATGGAACCAGATTCAGACCCCCACACTATCTGATTTTAAACCCTGTGCATTACAAGCACAGTGTTACACTGAGCAGAGTGAATGAAAGACAGTAAGTAGAAAAGGCACTTCCCAGTACAGAGATGGAAATATATCACACAAAGTAAGTAAGTATTAGTCAAGAATCGCCTGGAGAAAGAGGGGGGTTTAACCTCAACCGTGACTGTCACCACAAATAGATTTTTTGAGTTCTCACAATGGACTTGATATGGAAATTCAGTTCTAGACATTTCCTTGCTTAATGCTACCAATGAATTTTGTAATCTTTCCAAAATGTTGACATTTTTACTAATTTTTAAACTAAGACCAAGATTCAAAGATTAGTTGTTACCTATGTTTAATTTCAAATAATAAGTTTAGTTTAGCCTACAGTATGGAGCAGTTACTCAGGAACACTTTGAAGACTTTTTTCCAGCCCCTTATCTCCAGATCCTCTGGAAAAGTAACCTGGTTTTGGTTGTTAATCTTCTGAGGTTTTCTGACTGAGAAGACTTCTCCTTAGAGGAGTGATATTGGACACCTCTCCTGATTTTTGAATTGCCAAACAGCAGTGAGTTTAGAAGCATCTGTGTTTCTTGGCAACAGATATAACATTTGTGGAAGAGTCCAATAATTTAAATCCTTCCACATGTCTCTACTGGAGAACAAAATGATCTATTCATTCAACTTTTGTATTCTTCTTTTATTCTTTGACCCTTTAACTACAAAAAATAGAGAACAGTGTGGTCTACTAAAATAAATTGAACAAAGAAAACTCCCTTCTCCAATATAAAAACATATATATATTTATGTAGCCATATATATTGTATATAAAGGCATTATGTAGAAATACACACAAATATTCTAAATATTTCAAAACATAGACTTTAAAATCTATTAACCTGGATTTTAATACCTTGGGTCACTCTAAAATATTTTATATTTTACTTTACAAGAATTAATTAGCAGTTTGTATATGAATACTTTGTATTTTGGGGGGGGAGGCTTTCACATCCTATACTAAATAGCAAATGCTACACAGCATTTCATAGCATAAAATGTACCCCATTTTGTAACACGCCGATGCCAATTTCTGTTACCTACACTAAGAAAATGGGAACATATGTTAAAAACAGATGTTGTTTTGAAAGCTGTATTACTAAATGTCCTACCTTATCATTGGATTTTGACTTAACACAAAAAATGTTTTGAATTCTTTTTAAAAATACTTAAGATCTCACATTTTCACAGTTAACGTAACAATTCTGAATTATATGATCTTCATAGGAAGATGTTTGGTATCCATGCCTTAGAAGTTCATTATTTTTCTGGATGTTCACAGTGAGGAGAATGATCAGAAAATCGATTGCAAATAGAGAAGGGAACTCAAAAGGTTCGATTATATAATGTTCTGAGATATTTTCCTACTGTAAAATGTTGTTTTAATAAACTTCCCCATCTCTTTGTTTACATCCAGGCTGCAGCCCTTATCTACTAAATTCTGGCTTTTGAATGATATCTACTACTTTAGTCAAATCAGAAGACCTAGTGTGTGCATCTGAGGTTTTGTTCTGTACTGGTAATGGAGCTTTTTTTTAACTTTATTTTTTCCTGTTTTCACATCATTTCATAAAATCTTTACTAAAGTCTAGGAGTTCTAGTAAATATTGCAGTAGAGTAGCTCTACGTGTTGTTTGCCAGTTTAACAGTTGCAAAACAGTGACTGGGTTTTATGGTTGTTGTCTCTATGCAAACTGCATACCTCCACAGAATTTTACCTTGTGATTATTTGTGTAGAGGGTGAGAAGAAATTCTGAGTCTTTCAAAATAAGGGCACCTGACAGCCTCTTTCTAAGGTTACTATATTTTGTCTTTGAGCTTTACCATCTGAATAAAGACACAAGGTATGGGAAATATGATTGGATGGTCTCCAGTCAGTTTCTCATATCATGGATTTACAGAATGAGATTGTTCTGAATTCTTGGTTAATAGCACACAGAGTTGTCTTAGTATAACCTGTCATTTGAAATAAAAATGCATTTTGTCGCAACCTTAGAAAATGTGAGATGGTGAGTGAGAAGAATGTTCTAGTTCCCATCAGAACCTAGGAGACACCATATTTCATAGAGAACAGCTGCTAAAGCTTCCTTTTTAGAAACAAGTACATATAGTGTGAGGATTGAATCATAATTAATACTCGTGGCACTTAGGTCTGTGGTAAGAGCAAAATTGTAATTAGAAAATAATTATCATAAAATACTGAATTATACCTTTGTAAGGCCTTTAGAAATTGAATCACTAATTTAGTACATAGTGATTTAGTGTTAATTCCTTTTCATGAGAAAATGGTCAGTTTATGAAGCTGTGATATTTTTTATAGCCCTTATTCTGTTTTTCACCAAACAAGTTCTTTGATTGAAATATTCACTTAAACATCAAATAGCACATATATCCTTAAAATGTTTTTAGATTATTATGAAAAGTCTGTCTTAGCTTAATCAAACATAAAATAATAAATCTTTCCTGAAGCATTTGAGCTTCAGTAAAATAGCCTTGTACAACTGATAGAAATTAATTCAGCCCCCTCGTACCCAATTAAAATATGTAACTAAAAGCTCATTTTTTTTATGTTAAAGTAAGACATAAAAATTTAGAACTCATAAAGTCTTTTTTTCTTACTCATCTCCATGTCCTCATTTATAGTTCACACAAAACCAAAAGCTCTGTAATCTAGTAAAAAAGTATTTGTTGAAGCATTGCATAATTGTTACATTTTAGATTACCAAGTTGTCCTGGTTTGTCTGGAATTTCTTGGTTTGAAAATTGAGAGTTCCATGTTGTGGGAACTGCTTGGTCCCAGGCAAACCAGGATGGTCACCTTGAAGTTCTAGTTTACCTTGGCATTCTTGCATCCCTTGAAATGGAATACCAAAGGTTGGATATATGTTTATACCTACATGCATGTTTGCATTCCCCTAAGATGAGGATTTATAATTTTTATCAATGTCAAGGTATCACGGATCTCCAAACGGGTGCCTGGGTGGCTCAGTCAGTTAAGTGTCCAGCTCTTTTCTTGATTTCAGCTCAGGTCATGATCTCATGGTTGGTGAGATGGATCCCAGCTTCGGGCTCTGCACTGACAGTGTGGAGGCTGCTTGAGATTCTCTCTCTTCCTCTCTCTGTGTCCTCTCCACTCATGATTGTGCTCTCTTTCTCTCTGAAATAAATAAACATTTAAAAAAAAATGTATTCATATCCCTAAGTCTGTGACTTAAAAAAAAAGTCCCCCCAAATCTTAAGAACCGCTAAACCAAACAGGATAAGCACCTTTTGAAAATCTTATGATAAAAGTACAAATTTTAGATAGTAGAATATTTTTTAAATATTACATTTCAATACTAAATAATAAGAGAAATAGTGATTATACTTTTTAACATTGATTGTTAGTCTTTGCTGTACAATAAGGAACTCTTGGCTTGGCCTAATTCCTGACGTTTGGAGAAACCAATTGAGGTTTGAATCTTGTCTCTAAATTTATTACCAGTTGAGCTTGATCAAGTTTACGTTTTTGTGATTTGCTTTCCTTATGTGTAAAATGGTGGAAATAATGCCTAATTTTTAATATAGTTGTAAAGGTCAGTGAAACTGTAGCGTAAGCCTCTTAGTTCATTGTGATATATAGTGGGCACTCTGTAAATGGTAACTATTAATGATGGTTATTGTGTGTCTGTCCCATCCTTAATAGTTTTCCAGTTAAACATGTCCCTGTTACAATTTTGTCATTCTTACATTGATGTGTGATATTAAACCACTCCCAACCCAAAATGAACAATAGGTACACTGAAACTAAGGATTGTCTTTCTTTTTTCTTTCTTTTTTTTTTTTAACTTGGGGTTTGTAGTTAGAAGATTTTGTAATGTCTGTGGCGGTGAATAAAGGGTTATGTATAGTGATATTAAGAAATTCCTGAATTGAACACCCTTTGCTTTAACTTTTTCCAGCCATATGGATTCCTGAATATAAAGTGGCAAGCTAATTAGAATATAGGACATTAAAATGTAGTTTACCTCAATAAGTAATGAATTCCAAATAGTAAGTAGAACCCAAGGCTGAAATATCATGGTGTGATAGAAATTGTGCTGCCCAATGTTTTTTATTTTTTTTTTCAACGTTTTATTTTATTTTTGGGACAGAGAGAGACAGAGCATGAACGGGGGAGGGGCACAGAGAGAGGGAGACACAGAATCAGAAACAGGCTCCAGGCTCTGAGCCATCAGCCCAGAGCCCGACGTGGGGCTCAAACTCACGGACCGCGAGATCGTGACCTGGCTGAAGTCGGACGCTTAACCGACTGCGCCACCCAGGCGCCCCTGCCCAATGTTTTTTAAATCACTACTGTAATAAAGAGCTGTGTAACATTTAAGCTGCCGTGTCATCTTGGTCAAATCATTGTTACCTGAGTTGAGAGAACCTACCATCTCCACATATTCTAGTCCAGACCGGTAAAATGCTCATGGGATCCCCCCGCAGCCAGTCTGACTATCTAACTGAAACTGACCTTGGTGTCCTGATGACCTTTTGGCTTGTTCATAGCTAGATTCCATCCATTAATAGCCATATTAATGGCACATTTCCAGGTGATTCTGAAGTTATTTAGAGAAGATTCTGACACTCTGCAGTGTCCAAAAAACATTCCAAGTTTCTCAGGAATTACATTTGGGCATCTCTAAGTGAATAACAGAGAGATTAGATGAAATCCCCATGTAATAATCTGTGCCCATATTTTTTTAACCAACACACGCCTTTGGGCTTTCTGTTCAGTGTTCCACACAGTTGGTTTTTCTGCATTGAAAAATCACTAAGAACACATTTTAAAATAATCTAGCTGGCTCCATTTTTGTCAGCTAAATTGCACTGAATACAATCTGTGATTGCAACTTTGCCTCTGCTTCAATCTATTAGCTATTTTTGAAAGATGCATAACTTAATTGAAAGATAAGTACAACCTTTTCACTTAGAATCTTTATGAAAAATGTAAAAGATGCTTTGCCAGTCTGAATAGTTAATTGAGTTTGACTGTACCAGGGTAAGATGCAAAAAGAGTGTGTCTATGGCAACTCTTTATGTCATAAAAAATTTAAACGGCCTTATTTAATGTGACTCCTTTTTAAATTCACTTAGTGGAGTAAGTAAAACTGGATATATAATTAGAGTCTAAGATTAAAGCATCATAATTGAAGTAAGATAATACGAAGAGGCTCATACAATAATGATTCAGCTCCAAATGAATACATTCTTCCTTAAACTCAACTAAAATCATGTAACTCTTGAATTAATTCACCATGATGTCATAATAATAGTATGTGGGGGGCACCTGGGTGGCTCAGTCGGTTGAGCATCTGACTTCAGCTCAGGTCATGATCTCAGGGTTGTGGAGTTCGAGCCCCACATCTGGCTCTGTGCTGACAGCCTGGAGCCTGCTTCGGATTCTGTGTCTCCCTCTCTCTCTGCCCCGCCCCCTCATGCTCTGTCTCTCATCTCAAAAATAAACACTAAAAAATAATAATAATAATGCCACGTGGATGAGAAGTATAGTATTTTATAAAGGTTAAAGTACCTTATAAAGGTACACACTTAGAGTATACCAGGCTCTTTCCTATACATTAGTTACCCTGGATGTATGTTTGTCCATTTTGTTGACGGGGAAACCAAAACACACAAAATTTAACTTTTTCAGAATCACCTAATTAATTAGTAAATGATAAAGTCACATTCAAACCCAGATAGTCCACCTTTAAGTCTAGTGTTCTTCTACTTGTGCTCTTTTTTTGTGTGTCAGAGAACACTGAGTTTGTGGGAAGGGTAGAATAGCCACAGATTTTTGCACTAAGTTTCAGAAGAATTCTCTGTTTCCTGCAGACCGGGTTTAGCTATTGGACTTCTCATTGATTTGTCTCTTCTTTCAGGGTGAGAGGCCCTTCCATGATAATAGCTTTCCTTTTACTTTTTTTCCCCATGTGTGTTGACCAATTTAGAATTAAATAGTTCTGGGTTTTTCTCCCAAGCTTGACAAAAGATGCTGGGACAATTCTGTATTCAGAAAGTAAAGAAAATAATAAGGATATAGATATAAATAAATATAAATAATATGTATTATATATTTAATATAAATAAATAAGGATATAGATATAGTGAAACTGATCTAAAAGCCAGGAAGCGGGAACTGGATTTTCCAATTATACAAAAATAAAATATTTTCCTTTTAACTTTTTTCCTTAATGTTCTGTTTTCTTTAGGTAAAATCAAGTAAATAAACATACTCTTTAAATAAGCAAGTGTTGTAGTAACCCAATCATTATTAATAATTTTTATTTTTTAAGTTTGTGTTCTTTTTTTCCAGTTTTTATTTAAATTCCAGTTAGCATACAGTGTAATCTTAGTTTCAAGTGTAGAATTTACTGATTCATCACTTACATATAACACCTGGTGCTCATCACAAGTGCCCTCCTTAATCCCCGTCACCCATTTAGCCCATCCCCACCCACCTCCCCTCCAGTAACCCTCAGTTTGTTGTCTGTACTTGAGAGTCTTTTTTCCGGTTTGCCTCTCTTTTTCCCCTCTATGTCCGTGTGTTTTGTTTCTTAAATTCCACATATTAGCGAAATCATATGGTATTTGTCTTTCTCTGACTGACTTGTTTTGCTGAGCATAATACTCTCGAGGTAATTTTTATTTTAGTATTTATCTTCCACTCAGCATCAACCTAGGAATTGTGTCTATAGTTTCTGTTTGGAGAAAACTCTTCTGTTCATGCAGCAGGAACTGCCAGTCACAATGTTAGGGATGTCAGGGTGGAACTTTCCCCCGACTTTATTTTATTGCACTCCTATATACTCCAGGAGTATGTTATGTAGGTGTGTGTATATAAACATACACACTGGAGTCATAGGTACATGTAACCACATATTAAAATAGACTTAAATGTGTCTCTTTACACTGTGGATAAATTATCACTTATTCACTGTTTAGATGGGAATTTAACATGATAAAATGGCTTCATTATCCTTTCTAGACAATCTGCTAGCAGTGCTCTTCCAGCAACCTATCCCTCCCCCCACCTTTTTGATATTACACCAAGAATTTCTTTCCCATTCTGTTGATGTAATTATCTTTGCATAATTTTGAGCAAGATTTCCTGGCAGTGTACATCCACAAAATTGTGGATATGGCTTGAGCTCAAATGATGCTTCTATTCAATTTGTTTACCTATCAGCTTGAGCAGAGTTTTTGTGTCATAAGAAAAATAGCAAGAGAGAATATTATAGGAGAAATGAACTTTTATGGATGGATTTATTTTAAGTAAATATTGGCTGCAAAGGTTCCAGGCATTTTAGCATTTTCTTGGAATCCCTAACCATAATTCATAGCCCAGAGCAAAACTTCTCTCAAGTGATGGTGAAAATCTAATTCTATTAAATCGTGGTTATTCCATGGGCTACCTTGGATTAACTGCCTCTGAGTTTTCCTGCGTAAGAAATGGACTGTTTGTTTATTGCTCATTTCACCCAAATCAAGGAAAGCTGTTGTTCTTCAATTTAGATTGATGTTGACAAGGTCCTCTTCATAACAGCAGGTGTTAGGCTATAATTGGTCATTATAGAATTATGTTTTGCTTGAAGGAATTCAAGAAACAAGAAAAGCATGTTCTTTTTGTGTATTGACTCTGGTGGAGAAATCAAAAGAATGACATGAGAGATAATATGTAAATTAACAGAATTTGTCATTTTATTGAGCGATCAGTATATTTAAAAGACAGTAAAATCACCACGAACATCCCTGAGAAACCACTTTTTGTGGGCCTAACCTACAAATTATTCCTCTTACCATTGCCCTTTTTTAAATGTAAAAATTCAAAATAGAAGAGCAGTACAGGGAACAAATTACAGCCAGATGACCTCTTTGATGGAGTGGTAAGAAACTGGAAGCTACAGAAATAAATAGGTTAATAGTGTTGAGTTAACTACTCAGTTGCAAATGCCTTGCTTTTCCATACCGCGTATAAAGCAGTTAGCACCAGCATTTTGATTCGTTTACATAAAAATAATACTACTTTGTAAATTCCTATAAAGACAGATGGCCTAGATAGCCTAAACTCTAAGAGGACTGTTCCTGAGTAAAATAAAACGTTACTGGTTTAAAGTAATAAGTATAAGAGTTTGTATTATGGTACATATTTATATAATGTTTATATAAGGAAATGGAGGTAATTTAAAGCAAGGATTAATTATACACTTATAATCCATTTTTAATACTTCTTTCTGAGTATTTTGTAACTTACTTATTTGAGAGAGAGATAGTGCAAGTCGTGGAGAGGGAGAGAGAGAGAATCCCAAGCAGGCTCAGCATTGTCAGTGACTCAGTGACTGACTGAGCCACCCAGGCGCCCCTAATAGTTGTTTTTTAAGTAAACTCTGTGCTCTTTGTGGGGTCGAACATCCCACCCAAGAACAAGAGTCACATGCTCTGCCGACTGAGCCAGCCAGAGGCTCCACTTACAATCAATTTTTAAAGTAAAAACTTCCCTAAAAAATGATGATACTTAGCATGACCTTGCCATCCGGTGGTTTCAAAAATTGTTAAACATGCAGAAAATAATCATTCACCTTCCATACCTAAGTAAACCTTAATTATTTTTCTCTGTTCCTTCCTATGCTTTTTTTTTTGCTTGCATCACACAGTCAGATTTCCACTCTACACATTTGAGATCCATTAACATTGTTGACCATGAAGATCATGAATTGGCTAATATAAATGCTGCATGAAAACATAAACACTGTTAAGTTGCTACAGCACCCTGGGGTGAAGACCATTTTGAATGACACCGTGTTTTTTCCTGAATTTATAAGTGAAATGAAATAGGATTTTATGAGATACCCAGTTCTTGCCTATATTAAAAAGATTCTGTACATACTCCCATGGAAAAGGGCAGTATTTCCTCAGCGATCACTGCTCTTGCACAGGTGTTCTCATTCCCGGTTCTTCATGGGAATCCCTTGGAGAACTTATTAAAAAAAATACTGCAGCAGTGATTCAATACCTTGGCCTTGCCATCTACTAGCTAGTCTTGACACTCTACAATACAAAAGAATGTATTAGAATGCCCGTGTAAAATGCAGATTCCAGGGTCTCATCCCAAAGGTTTCTCTTTTGGTAAGTCCTTATATCAAAGTCATGTATATTCGAGTGTCTGTCTTTGAGAAACACTACCGTAAGAATTCTTGGGCTCTGGATTCTTTATTACAACCGCAATTGAATGTATCTCTTGAAATGTTCCTTTAACAATATTTGAAGCAATTTCATTCAGTGGCTATTTGCATTGGTGCTACCTGTGTTGTTTTATTCAATGTTTTACCTGCCATCTAAAACTGACAGTAGTTTATGATTCAATCAGGTTCATGAAATACACCATTAATAATTCAACTCATTAAAGAATTAATACCATATCCCTATTAGTACTGAGGTTACTTCCCAATCACTTCTAAATAAATAAATAAATAAATAAATAAATAAATAAATATTTCCCTAACCATATTCCCAGGAAGTTACCTCTGTGGTAATTGTACTTGGAACCACCTGTTCTTTCTTTGCCCTGATTCTGTCACCAGCTTGTCCTCTGTCCTGTGCCATTGTGATGAATATTGGAATAGTCATTTGTTTCTGTCATGGCTTTTATCATAATTCAGAGAATCAGTTCTTTGTGTCTCAAGTTACAGAATTTGCATATTGAATACAGAACTTTTCAACAACTTTGTTTCCATGTGTCCTGTTAATAATATTCTGAATTTGCTACTGTACAGAATTGTACGTTTATAAGACCAAGCAGGTATGTCTCTTGTCCATGTATCCTCTGCCAAAGTCTTTGCAGAGTACTTCATTGTACTTCATGTCTCTGCTTCACATATTCTCTCTCTGCTGAAGTGGTTTAAGGATGACAAAGATCCTTATGGGTTTTTGTTGGCCTGTAAATAACTGTCTAAGGACTCTTTGAAAATAATTTCTACCCTTGTACAAAAACACTGTACTCTGATTTTCCATGTGTTATGTTACCAGTCTTCCTTCTGGTTGCATTAGGCAGGATTGGTTGTTCTACATTCTACTCTCTAGGGTACCCAGGCTTAGCTTACTCCAGTTGGGGTAAAACTAAGCATACCTCCAACACAGTCGTTGGCATTAATTACAGTAGGACATGGGCCAATCATTCTCTCCAGCTGTTTTAGTGTGCTTCTTATTTTCTGAAGTGTATGTGGAGATCCAGGAACTGAGGTCTACCCTACATTATTGGTACTGTTAGTGTCCTATACCATTTACTCCAGCTTCCTAAGATTGGCCTCTTTGCCTCTTCCTACCTCCAATACTCTGAAAGGTGTTTTAAGCTGCTTTTTAAAAATCCCTTTGGCTCTACAAGTCCATATAAAGTAAAACTGACTTGCTTCAATTCATGAAATCATGTTAACATTCTCTTAGGTAAAAGTAAGAAGCACTTCTGCTGGCCCATATAGCATTGTCCCTTTGCGTTTAGTTTTGTTGTTAGAGGCAAATCCCTCAAATGTATTGCCTAACACAGAGTCCTGATTCAAAGAATTTCAGGTCCAGTAGAAGAGGTTAGTAACATTAACATTGCCTACTAGTATGCATGCATTGGTGTGTAACATGCTTCAGACTACGAGATAAGGAAGGCTACCTTTTCCACTTAAAACCTCTTCAGCCGTTTATATAGCCAAAGAAAACAGATAATTAAAACATTGCCAAGAAATAAGGTTACAAACAGTGGGCTTTCAGAATGTATCGTAAGTCTGTTGGCGTCGGAATCCCAAGCATATGACTGGCCTCCTTTATGCAGTGAGTACAATACATGATTTCCTTTGCCAGTGGGTACCACATACGTTTCATCTTGCCACCCTCATGTTATTACTGATACAAACAGGTACTTTCTCCTGAAGTGTTTTGTGTGTTTGTGTGTATATCTGTGTGTGTGTGTGTGTGTGTCTGTGTGTGTATTGCTGTTAATTATACTTAATGAATCAAATTAATAGTTTCCTAGGTTGGTAAAATAAATGTCTATCTAAACGTAGAAAAACTATACAAGCAAAAAAATATATTTTATGAGATAATTCTGCTGTTTTCATTCTATATAGATATTTGAAAGTTCTGAGTACCGTGAAAGCAAATATTTACGATCATGTTTGAGCATAAGGCATCACTTCTAATCAGATCTAATGTTTTTATAGGATTATGCTTTATCATGATTGGCTGTAATAATTTTTTCAAGTGGTGTATACATAACAATCCTATTTTGATTCAAACCATGGGTTGAGGCAGTCAAGTGTAGGTAAATTCCAAATCGCCCTGTGTCTCTTTTGCCAGACCTTCTCTGGCCCTAAGCTTAATCCAGCAAGCAAAATAGCTGTTGCCTCCTCTGCTGCATTTTAGAACCTTCGCCGTTGTCTACAAGCCTATCTTAGTTACCTTGGGCCAGTATAATGAAATACTACACATTGGGTGGCTTAAACAACACACGTTTATTTTTCACCGTCACAGAGGCTGGGATGTACAAGATGGAGGTGCTGGCAGATCTGACTCTGGAGAGAACTCTCTTCCTGATTTGCAGACAGCTGCCTCCTCTCTGTGACTTCGCAAGGCAGAGAGCAAGCTTTGTTGTCTCTTCCTCTTCTTAGAAGGATACTAATCACATCATTGGGACCCCACCATCATGACCTCATTTAAACCTAATTACCTTCAAAAGAACCCACCTCATCACATTGAGGGTTAGGGCTTCAACATACAAATTTGGGGTGGGAGTGAGGCACAAGTATTTAGTCCCTAACAAAACCTGTATATTCCAATAAGCTGTGAGCTCCTGGGAAGCAGAAACCTTTACTTACAGACTTGCAATTTCTACTTCTTAGCATAGTGGCTGGCAATTCACTATATTTCAAATAAACGAACTAAATAATGCTGTTTAGTACAATTGTTTTTATGTCTATTTACATCTATATGTATTTCAATCATATTTATTGGATGGTGATATAATTTGACAGAGCAGTTGACAGTCTATAGTTTAACAAACTTTAATTGAAAGAGCCGAATTATATCACTATGTATACTTAAAGAGTTTCTTAGATAAAACTAAAGGGAGAGAATAGTGAAAAGGAAAGGGTTTCATCGTATGACTTAGTCTTCGTGGGGTTTTTTTCCCCCTCTTAGAAAGTTGCAATCATAATTGAAAATGTATTTCTTTTTTACCATTAGAGGGGTGACATTTTTGCTACAGAGTGTGTGTGTGCCCTTCGATTGTGAGCTTTGAGCAGAAAACAAATGTAATAAATATAGGGGTACCTGGGTGGCTCAGTCAGGCATTGGACTCTTGATTTTGGCTCAAGAGGTTATGATCTCATGGTTGTGGGATCGAACCCCAGGTTGACCTCTACACTGAGCATGCAGCCTGTTTGGGATTCTCTCCCTTCCCTGTGTGCCCCTCCCCTGCTCATCTGCATGTGCATCTGTAGTCTCTCTCTCTTAAAATAAATAAGTAAACTTAAAGTCATTATTTAGATAATGTTACATGAATAATGAATGTAGTATTATTACATCAGATAATCACTGTGTTTTGCCAACATTGGTAGGGATTTTTTTCTCAATAAACTCTCACTAAATTTGCGCCATTCAAGACAGGCTCAATAACAAATATATATAAATAAATTCTACATATTCTGAAGACTTGCTATGAAGAAAGGAGTTGCTTACCTACTCTCGTGCTTGGTCTTGGTGATGTTCTTCAATTAAAATGCACACACGGGAAAAAATAGAAAAATGTAGAATCTGCTTTTCCATATGGGTTTCGGAAGATAGGGGGAATATTGGTATTGCATGAAGTGGAAAGTGTGTGTCTTTGTGTGTGTTCACCATAGCAGGTCATCTAGGATTTTAATTTTCAACTGTGTGCCCAAGCCTGAGCATACAGATTCTGAGTCCATTGATCTGAAGGGAGATATGGCCATGGGTAATATTTGAAAACTCCTCAGGTGATTCTAATGTGTATTAGGGGCAAAGAACTGGCTCCCCAGGTCTAGGACTCCATTATAACTCTCAGTAGTTTATAAGAGCCATCTTAGTAATGCCTTTGATTATTCCCCTAAGGAAATATGTTCCTCATATCAGCTGGGGAGAAATGCAGTGAATCCCAGATGTCATCCTCCCCTAAAACCCACTCTGCTCGTGTTAGATTCTTCATAAACTGATCCTGGCTCCCATTCTAGGAAGAGTTATAAATCTCAATTCTCTTGTTTTTTGCCCCCAGTAGTTAAAATTTTCAGGGATTTAGTAAAATTTTCTGCTTAACTCTTTAGGTTTGTGTCAGGTCCTTTTGAAAATCACCCTAAAATGCACACGAGTTTTATATCCATAGTGACATTGGGTACTTTGTCATTTTCTATTTTCTTTTATAATTTTTTTAAATGTTAATGATTATTGGAGAATATCATAGACCAAGAGATTTGGCAGAGTATCTGGTAAGCAAAGTAGATTTTGTTTATTTCAGTATTGTTAACTTTATTATAATTTGATTTCTTTTCCAAAAATGAAGTCTTAATAATCTTTAAGGAAATGATTCACTTGAAGGCCAATATAAATTAAATCTTCACCAATGCACATGAACATAAGTGAAGCAGTTTAAATATAGTTATACTATTAAGTAGAAACTTAGATAATAAGGTTAGGAGAACTTGATGTGCAGTGTCCCCTTATGTTCATATGTAAACTTTCAGTTTCAAATAACTGTTCTGAAACTAGAGTCTGCATGGCACAGATGGCAGAATGATGCCATGATTTCCAATCTGCTCTTTAGTGAAGATATGTCATATGTTTATTGATGATTGCAAGTATATTGCCATATTAAAACTTTGTATTTTGTACTATAAAGTCTAATGTAAATTGGGTAAAGAAGTTGCTACTTTTGTGAAAACTTCAGAGTAGAGTCCTTGGGTTCTAGTAAGAAACAAAAAATTGTCCATCTATGCAATTACTGTAGACACATGCACAGATGAGAGTTAAATGCACAGACTGATCTCACATAAATATACATATTCCAGAACAGAGGATGGATGAAGAGTAGAGAGATTACTCAATATCAAGTCAATTCCATCCATTGTGCCATTTGAATCCTATTGCCAAAGATGATGATTTATCAGGAAAAACAGACTTCCAGTACTCGAGTCCCTGCATTTTAATTTGCCTTTACTAAAGGAAGATTTTTTTCATTTCTGGAATATAATCAACATCTGCTAAGAAAAAAAAAGTCTTCAGTCAATAAGAACAACACAGGGGCACCTGGGTGGCTCATTTGGTTAAGTGTCTGACTCTTGATTTCAGGCTCAAGTCATGATCCCATGGTCATGGGATCCAGCCCCGCATTGTGCTCTGTGCTGAGAGTGGAACTTCCTTGCAATTCTCTCTCTCTCCCTCTGCCCCTCTCTTCACCCTGCTTTCTCTCTCTGAAAAATAATACTAAAAATGTATAATTTGTTAACATTAATTTATATGGCCAAAAATCAAACCTTTAATATTGTATATTGTCTTCTGTAGTGTTTAGAGATGGATTTGTGTTGTTACGATCTAAAGCTGGGTTTTTATATGGCAAAGAGAAACACTTAAGTTCAGTGAATAATTTTTGTCATATATCAATATTAACTAAGTTTTACCAAATGAATAGGGAAATTTGTATTAAAGATATCTGGAGAAAAAACATGTTTAAATAAGAGACCTTGGGGACTCTAAAGAGTCTACAGCTCTGAAGCTGTAACAAAAATTCTGCTGGGGATTTGGCTGACCCTCAGCCATGGGCAAATACATACCCTGTTTTAAGAGCTTCCATGAAAGCCTCTGGAAGTAACACAGGAATGGATTTACAGCTCTCATCTAATCATGGAAAGATGCCTGGGGACAAAGGGGCTTCAGCCACCTTTGATTTGTGCTAAGCAGATACAAAACTTCATGGTGAATGGGACAGTGTCTGCTTACGTAGTCCTCTACTGTAGTCACTGAGTCTTGCTACCTCCTCTCTCTCCTAACCGCTGCAAAAACAACACTGAGATTAAAGCACCTTGGGTGAGTATTAGCGTATCAAGTACCCAATGTATGTTGACCAACCAAATACACTTACAGTCTCCCTCCCATCCTGTATTAATCTAGGTGACTTATGCAGTGTAACAGATTGAGGCAACCTTCCCCAAAGCTCATCACTTTGAATGTTAAAAGATTGGTTTTACACCAAGTTAAAATCTGCATTCTATAATCTGTGTATAAAAAGCAAAAATACACATTCACTTTCAAATGTAATGCCTTGCAAGTTTCTACTGAGTGCTTATATATCTTTATAAGTATCCCAAGCAAAATAAGTTTCAACAGGGTTTTTTTTTTCCTATTTTTATCTTGAATTTAAAAGACAGTGAACTAACAAGAGCAAATTTGTTTTAAATTTCTGCCTTGATAGCAGATTTCAGTATTTAGAGCTGACGTCATCTTAAATGTGTAACTTATATAATGGAATGAGGCTAGGCCAGACTTTCCAAAAGTGTATTTTAAAGAACATTGATGGCATTAGATGCTGAATAAAAAACACATTGTTGGAATATGATGATTTTGTTTCCTTCTTTGGAAGGTCGCAACTCAAACGTTAAACATTTCTGTAGTGACAACAAATTGGTGGTTGCCAGAGGGGAAGGTGTTGAGGAGACAAAATGGGTAAAGGGGATTAAGAAGTATTAGCTTCTGGTTATAAAACAGTAAGTGTTGGAGATATAATGTACAGCATGAGGAATACAGTCAGTAATACTGTATTAACTTTGTATGCTGACAGATGGCAACTAGACTTATTGTGGTGACCATTTTGTAATGTTTGCAAATGTCAGATCCCTTTGTTGTACACCTGAGAGTAATATATTGTATGCCGTTTATACCTCAGTAAATTAAAAGTTAAAATTTCTGTAGCAAAAAAATATATATATATTACTGAGTTTAATTGCAGTTTTCCCTAACCTTAAATCACCAAAATGTGCTGGTTTTTATCAAGTAATGCATAGTAACTTTCTAAAGGATTGGAATTTTATGAAACTCACTTTCATAAACACATGACTAAGATATTCTGTGCCTTTATTAACTATATAAGTACTGGGGTTGCCCATTACTTTATCATTTGTTTTGAAAAATAGTATGAAAAGACTAAATGAATACTAATCTTGGCTTGATATTATTAGCTGAAATTCATGGTCTTCGATTTATGTAGAATGAATTTTTCTCCTTTGTTTTGAAAATGTATGCATTGATAGGATTATTGTTTTGTTAAGGAAATAAAGAATGAAGAATGCGTGTCTTTTGTAGAACTTCCTTCACATATCACTGCTTTTTATGTAAAAATACCTTTGTAAGACTTTTCCTATTTTATAACGTACCTTTAGAAGTCAGAAAAATATGTATAACATTACCCCTGGGCTTGGTTCTAGGAAATTATTTTCCTTCATCTGTGCATTGATAGAGAAAAGTAAGCTAAGACTTTGAGTTCCTTCTCATACCAGGTTACACGGTTGGACCCTACTCTGAGTCTTGGCCAAAGAAACCTGAATCACAGTGGATTGAATAGAATGGTGATTTAATGTATCTTTCAAGAGCTATACAAAGTAGGCACTTTCAGTACCGTCACCAACTCAGGAGCCCCTGTAGTTAGCTTCCATCATCTCAAATTATATGCTGGCCCTAACGTGGACTCCTCAGACCTTTCACCAGGTGACATGTGGTAGCCACATCCAACAATCCTGCTTAGATTATATATATATATATACACATACACACACACACACATATATATACACATGTATATACATATGCACACACACATATGATTATTTTAGTTGAGAAAGCTTACAGTCTCAATAATATGAAAGTCTCTGAATAAGGGATAAAGCAATAGTGTGTAATCAGTTGTCTCTGCCAGTGGTGATTAATTGAACATACTCAACTAGGATATGGCTCACTGTTGGGCAGTCTCTAGGCATAAGTAAGACGCAAGCAAAACAAAGATTTCATAAATAAGACCTAAGTCTGTTCTTTAAAATGCACCAGTAATGCCGAAAAAGAAAGCCGCACGTTGGGAGAAAAAAATAATCATGATACTTGTATCTGAAAAAATAACTTGTATCTTTAAATAAAATAAACTCCTTCATATTAATAAAAACGAACATATTGTTTAAAATGTTTATTCATTTTTGAGAGAGAGAAAATGTGTGCACACAAGTGTGTGTGGGGGGAGGAGGGGCAGAGAGAGAGACCCAGAGATTCCAAAGCTCTGAGCTGACAGCACTGAGCTCCATGCGGGGCTCGAACTCAAGAACCATGAGATCGTGACCTGAGCTGAAGTCAGACACTCAACTAACTGAGCCCCCCAGGCGCCCACAACCAGTTTTTTTTTTAATGGACTGACTAGAGAAACAGGCACTTTGTGAAAGAGGGCATTCAAATGGCCAAAAAGCATGTTAATAGGTACCTAACTTCATTAGTAATTAAAAAAATGCTATAGAAAGCAATGAAATACCTCTGTAAACCCATCAAGTAAATAAAATATAATACAATAGTACCACATGTTGGGGCAAATGTGTCGATCATCTGGAGCTCTCAAATGATACTGGTTTAAGCGTACATTAGTGCCTTTGGTAATATCTACCAAAGCTAAACTTACCTTTCCCCCACAGTGTAGCCATTCCTCTAATATGCATGTACCAAAGAGAAATTAGGGTATATGTCCAACAAAATAACATGTACAAGACTGTTAGCAATGTTTTGCCTACAGCAAAACTTGGAACAACTTACAAGTCTCTGAGAATTAAAATAGATGTCAAACATGCAGTATATTTATATAGTGGAATTATACACATCAATAAATAAAACAGAACTGCTTGGAAAAAATGAATGGATGTCATAGACATAATGCCAAGGAAAAGATAAAGAATACTTGCCGTATGATTTCATTTATATGAAGTTGAAGAACTAGCCACAGGTACCGTACTATAGTGATAGCGGTTAGAACTGAGGCTTCTTCCAGAGTGGCCAGTAGGAGCATAGAATTAACTGGGAAAGAGTGTGAGAAAACCTTGCAGGGTACCGCAAGTGTTCAGGGCTGTTCGTTCTTTCTACTTTTTTTTAAAAGTTTGTTTATTTATTTTGAGGGGGGGAGGGGCAGAGAGAGGAGAGAGAGAGCATCCCAAGCAGGTTTCATGCCTGTCAGCACAGAGCCCGACCTGCCGAGGCTTGAACTCAAGAGCCATGAGATCATGACCTGAGGCAACATCCAGAGTTAGACGCTTAACTGACTGAGCCACCCAGGCGATGGGGAAGAGGCACGTCACCTCTTTTAACTTTTTTATGGCGATGTACAAAGGTTTTATTTCACCTCGTTTTCTAACTATGCGTTGAATTGCTGTACAATATTTCTACTCTGGACACATTCCGCCTCTACTAAAATACCTCTAGAGATGGAAAATATTACTTTTTCTATCCCTCCCTTTGCCTAACCAAGCCCTTGAAAAAAAAAAAAACACATAAATATTTTTTTTCTTTAGGGGTGCTTGGGCAGCTCAGTCAGTTAAGTGTCTGACTTCAGCTCATGTCATGATCTCGCTCGCAGCTCATGAGCTGGAGCCCTGTGTTGGATTCTGCTGACAACTCAGAGCCTGGGAACTGCTTCAGATTCTGTCTCCCTATTTCTCTGCCCCTCCCCTACTCATGCTCTCTCAGTCTCTCAAAAATAAATAAACATTTAAAAAATTTCTTTAAAAAATGTTCTTTAACTCAAGCTTTAAAACAGAACCAGGCTTGGGGCACTTGGGTGGCTCAGTCGGTTAAGCATCTGACTTCAGCTCAGGTCATGATCTCACAGTCCGTGAGTTCAAGCCCCGTGTCGAGCTCTGTGCTGATAGCTCAGAGCCTTGAGCCTGCTTCCGATTCTGTGTCTCCCTCTCTCTCTGCCCCTCCCCTGCTCATGCTCTGTCTCTCTCTGTCTCAAAAATAAATAAAAACATTAAAAAAAAAAAACAGAACCAGGCTTTTAACTAGTACCCTATAAACAGTATCTGCTCTAACTTCTACCACCTATCTGTGGATGTGGCTTTGACCAAGTCTTTTCCAAACATGGCTGGCCAGCACTGAAGAAAAAAAGAAAAAACAGGAGCCATTTTATCTATTTTAAAAGGATAATGTGATTTCCAGTTTTGCAATTTAAAGAAATTTCTAACTATCTGGCATCTGGTCAATCTGAATACACTCTCTTATGCCTAATAGATGTATGGAATTTCTCAGAATGCTACTGTTAGATATGTCACTGAGCTGTGAAAAAAAATTTTCTCTAATATGATCAATAGGTACTTACGCATATGCCATTAACTGCTGTATCTCTCAGCCTTCAGTAGATGTTTTTATGAGACACATGGACCATGAGCTTGCTTTATTATAACTGAGACTAAGAAGAGATCCCGTCAGTACAATAATAACCCACAACAATAGAGGGCATGGTTCAGGAGCACTCATTGTCAGAAACTCCATAATAGGATCTGGAAATGATAAAGAGGTCCAATCCAAGATGCTGTAAAAGAGGGAATTTGCTATAAAAGCCCCTGAAGTACTATTTAAAATCAAAGCAAATGTGCAAGGAAAAAAAGTTTTAAGGTATAAGTGTATACTGTAGCAGAGTTTGTTGAATGAATGAATGAATGAATAAATGAATGGGCAAAGAACATGTAATGGCAGGGGGTTTGAAGGAGTGGGGATATTGTGCTGATAGGGGAAAGGAAGGAGTATTGAGGGAGAAATCCTGACTTTGGTGAGAAGAGTATAGGATTCTCTATCCTCAGGAACCTAGGGGACAACAGCCTGGGGTTGTTCCCATCAAAGAAACCGTAATACTGGGGCACCTGGGTGGCTCAGTCGGTTAAGCATCCGCCATCTGCTCAGGTCATGATCTCATGGTTCATGAGTTTGAGCCCCGTGTTGGGCTCTGTGCTGACAGCTCAGAGCCTGGAGCATGTTTCGGATTCTGTGTCTCCCTCTCTACCCCTCCTCCCCTCAAAAATAAACATTAAAAAAAACTCATTAAAAAAAGAAACCCTATTATTTACATTTACTGAGTGTTTTGTTATGCCCATGTGCTAAAGTTGTAGGTCTCCAAGTAGGATTCAAACCAGCAACATCACCTGTAAAGTTGTTAGAAATGTAAACTCTCAGGCTCTCCTCCAAACCAATTAGGTCACAAATCCTGAGGGTGGTCTTTTTGTTGTTGTTGAAAGGAACCTTGAGTTTTTATTAATATTAGCATCTAATCAGTGAGATTATTATAAATGGTAACATTTACAGCCTCATTCAGGAATTCAAAATGGCCCCTATCCTCTGATCCTCTTTGCAGGCCCTGGAAAGGCCATTCAGATGAAGACAGGAGGCAGTAAGTATAAGGCCACAGTGAAACAGAGCCACAAAACGTGGAGATCTAGAAGTGGGAAATTGTAAAACAAATCCCTCCACTTCATTCTCCCTGGGATCATCCCTAAGAATGTGCAAATACCATTCCTCCCTGGAAGGAAATAGGCCTTCTCACAGCTTTTGTCAAAAAAGGGTATTAGGGTTTTCGCACCTAAGGCATCACCCCCTGCAGCAGGAATGTAGAGCGCTGTGTGAGGCTTTCCCCACTGGGGACACCATATTTGATATCAAGGTCTTTCCTGATGGTGTTCCTCTGATAATACCTCTTCCCCTACCCCTCTGCCTGCATACACTCACAGTCTCCTCTAATGAGCAAATAATCTTTACTAAACACTGAGGGAGTTTAGAGTTGTTAACTGGTTCAGTGCCATGAATTTCTCATTTCTATCTAAAATATAGAGAATGGGATATAGCCTGATAATATCTGATATGAAGATGCCTGTAATATCTGAACATTTGTCTCAGATATGTTTCCATTACATCTGATGGCTTCTGGGAACATCTCTGGGTACTTCTTCCCAGTCCTGCTCATTATGGCTTGCCTGTTCTTCCTTTCAACCCTGAAGATAGTGCTGTAAGAAGACCTCCAGGTGATTTTGATATAGTCTCAAGGTTGAGAGACATTCTCTTAAGCAAAACATTCACTACATCTTATTCTTCTCAATGATTCTATAAAAGAACTGTTGTTAATGCCCTGCCTTACAAATGAAGAACCTGGGACTTGAAGAGACTCCGTATTTCAAAGTCATACAACTGGTATGCAGAAGAGCTGGGACTAAAACCCACATTTGTCAGACTATACATCCTGTGTTTTTAGCCACTCTTCTAGAGGCTGATGCATGAAAATTCATTAATTTGAATGGATATTTCTAATACCCAAACCACAATCCATAAAATACAATTCTGATTTATAAAACATCTTTGAAGGAAATAAGCACCCTTCACCCCCAATGATTAGCAAAGTAGAAGGCTTAAAATAGAAACGCATGGTTGAGGAAACTATGTATGTATGTATATATGTATGTAAACTTGGGCATTTGAATTGGGTTAGATTAATTTGTTCACTGAAGTGTAGTATTTCCTGTAGTAATAAACTGGACACTCTGCTGTCAGCTCTTATGTCTTACCCAAGGCATTTTCCACCCCTTAGGGTAAACTTCTCCGAGTATTTATACATACTTCTCTAAGTATCTACTTCCTCACGTCACATACCTGTCTCAACCTTGAATAATCTGGCTTGTGCCAAATCATTCAACTCAAATGGATTTTACCAAGGTCCATATCACACCCTGACTCATCTTCCCACTCTAATAATAATTGTTATCCCATCCCTCCTTACTAAAAAGCTCTTCTCCCTTGGAAGAGCTTTTCTGGGATATTGTACTGTTAGAGTTTTCCTTCTGTGTCTTTCTTTTGCCTTCATCATTTTGTTGGTATGCTTGTCTCTGTGAATCTGTTTGCATGTTGAGTTTCATCCTTAACTTTCAGTCAGCATGCTGTTCTCGATCACATCCAAAACTGTACCAATAGCAACTCTTAATGATGTCACCCCAATCTTTATCTCCAACTAAAATCTTTCTCTTGATCTATAGACCTGTATCCCCTTGCCTATCATTTATACCCACTAAGTCACATAGTTACTTCAGAATAATTATGCAGTGCTTCTCTCACCATCTCTTGCTCAGTGAAAGACAGCATCATGCATCCAATTTCTCAGGTTTTTCAGTGTCATCCTTGAGTGTTCCAAATTCCCTTTATGTCCTTGCTCTGACACTACCTTTGTGTAAGCCGCCATCACTTCCTGCCAGGATTATTGCAGTTGCCCTAAAACTGATTATCACTTTTCCCTCCCCTTATGATTGAGTTTTCCATACCACAGCTAGGGTGCTTTCTAAAATGCATTATTTCATTATGTCATTTACCAACTAGAAAGCTTCTGTGATTTCCTCGAGATATATTGAATTTAATAACTAGTTGACTGAATCCATTCTTTTTCTTCATCAAGCTGATCTACCAGTATTTTCATGTAACTTGATCCTGAGAGCTTGAAGTTCAAGAATAAGTTGGCCATGTGTTTATTTTAACTTAGGCACTTACTTTAACTGATAACGTTATTTGAATGGTTCACAAATTAACCAGAGGTGCAAGGTCTATTGTGATCAGTGGGCATGATATAGAGTGGTTTTATTTATTTTGTTAATTAACTTTAAGTGTAGTTGACCTACAATGTTACATGAGTTTCAGGTGTACAACAAAGTGTTTTGATGACTCCGTATATTATGTTACACTCACCACAAGTGTAGCTGCCACCTGTCCCGTACAACACTGTTACAAAAATATTGACTATTCAATATACACTGTGCTCTACCTTTCATCCCCCGGATTTATTCATTCCATAATTAAAAGCTTGGACCTCCTACTCCCCTTTACTCATGTTGCCCATCCCCATGTTCTCCTACCCACTACCAGTCATTGGTTTGCTCTCTGTATTTATGAGTCTGTTTCTTTGTTTGTTCATTTGTTTCTTAAATTCCACATAAAAATGAAGTCCTATGGCATTGGTCTTTCTCTGACTTATTTCACATAGCATCGTACCCTCTAGGTCCATCTATGTTGTTATACATGGCAAGTTCTCATTCTTTAAAAAAAAAGTTTATTTACTTTGATAGATAGAGATAGAAAAAGAGAAAGAGAGGGCAGGATGTAAGTGGGGGAGAGGCAGAGAGAGAGGAAGAGAGAGAATCTCAAGCAGGATCTGTGCAAACAGTGTAGAGCCTTACACAGGTCTTGAACTCACAGACTACAAGATTATGACCTGAGCTGAAACCAAGAGTTGGATGCTCAACTGACTGAACCACCCAGGCAACCCAAGATCTCATTTTTTTTTTTGGCTGAGTATTTCATGTGTGTGTGTGTGTGTGTGTGTGTGTGTGTGTGTGTGTGTGTATCACATCTTTATCCATTTAGATACTGATGGACATTGAGCCTGCTTTCCTGTCTTGGCTATTGCCCATACAATGAACATGGGGGTGCATATATCTTTTCAAGTTAGTGTTTTAATTTTCTTTCAGTAAATACACAGTAGTAGTTACTGGATCATATGGTATTTCTATTTTTAATTTTTTGAAGAACATTCATACTATTTTCCACAGTGGCTGTATTAATTTACACTCCTACAAGCAGTGCATGATGATTCCCTTTTCTCCACATCCTCGCCAACACTTGTTATTTTTTTCTCTTCTCTGACAGGTGTGAGGCGTTAGTTCATTGCAGTTTTGATTTGCATTTCCCTGATGATTAGAGATGTTAGGCATCTTTTCATGTATCTGTTGGCTATCTGGATGTTTTCTTTGAAAAAATGTCTCTTCAGGTCTTCTGCCCAATTTTTAATCAGATTATTTTTTCAGTGTTCAGTGGTGAGTTATTTTATATTTTGTGGTTATTAGTACCTCATTGGATATATCATTTGCAAATATCTTCTCTCATTGATTAAGTTGTCTTTCGGTTTTGTTGATGCTTTCCTTCACTATGCAGAAGCTTTTAATTTTGGTGTAGTCCCAACAGTTTATTTTCACTTTTGTTTCCCTTGCGTCAGGAGACGTATCAAGAAAAATGTTTCTAAAGACAGTTTCAAAGAGTGTTTGTTGTTGTTGTTGTTGTTAGACTAGCGCTTTTTCTCAGACTGTAAATATTTATGTTTTCATATACACAGATTTAACATCATATGTAATGTTTGATATATAACTTAATATATATAATATCATATGTAATGTATATAATCAATTCATAAGTTGATCATATGTATATATATATATTTGTGTGTATATATACAATCAATTTACAGAAACATTCAAAATGAACTGTCAAATTTTCCAAGGCTGCAATATCTGTTAATTAGATATGTGGTTTGTATGGAAGACAATTAACCGATTTTGTTATTCTCTTCCCCCTTGGCTACTGCCACTTCTCACCTAAACTTTTGCAATAGCTTCCTGATTTTTCATCTCTGTTTGCCTTGTTCTCCTCCTCCAACTCCCTGAATCCGCTCCAAACTGCTATCAAAAAGTTTTTTTGTTTTGTTTTGTTTTTGAAATGCAAGTCCTGTCATGCGACTCACTGTGCTCAAAATGTTTACATTCTCCGTGGTCCAAGTATGAAATCTGACTTCCGTAAGATGCTCTACCAACCTCTCGGTGGTTTGACCTCTCCACCGTCTTTTTACAGCCCCCCTTCCAAAACATCCACCACACCCATCCATGCATCAATCCCATTGTACATCCCAATCTTGCTACACAGAGTGCTACTTCTAGCTCCTGTCATTCTCTCTTCCTGAGATGGCCTTTTTGACCCCTCCACTCAACTCCACCCCCACTCTCCCATGCCTCCTTTTTGCCCAGCTGACTCCAGTTTATCCTTTAAGGTGATGTCACCTCTTCAGAAAATCCGTAAGATTGGTGTTATAAGAGGAGTATCTCTTCCTGTCATCTCATTCTACCGCAATCAGTGTATTTTAATACACATCGAACTACTTTTCAGTTTCTTGTTTATATGTCCCTATCGCTCATTAGTAAGCTTCTGGAAGGAGAAGTATTTATCTTGTCCACCGTCATCTTCCCAATGCCTAACACAATGCCTGGTGATTAATACATGCTCAATAAATATTTATTAGGGAATTAAATAAGTAACTATGACACATTCAAGCTTGTTAAACTCTAAAACTTGAAAATAAGGCCAAAGGATAACTAGACATCTTTTTAATGCCCTACTGAAGCATTGTCTAAAAAAGACCTCCTCAAAGATCATTTTATTTTCTAAGAAAATGCCTCTTTGTTTAACTTAGTGTTTACTATCGATTAGGGCTCTGACTCTCTGAAGTTTTATGTGAACTTATAGATTTTTGTCCAGTAGAGAGACAAATTGTTGTTTTTCTCATAGAACAAATATCCTTGAAGGATATGATTTTATTACCCTTTAAAATATTAACCAGTTTTGTATCTAATTAAGCAATCTTCTTCCAGCATTCCTTCTTTCTGTGATTGTGTATGTTCGCTCACGTGAATTTTTATTTGAACCAACTTTCATTCTCTGCCTTTTATCGGTAGTTAAACAAATATTTCTGAATTCCTAGGATATGTTTCTAAGAGAAGAGTAAATTTACTTTAGTGTGTTGTAAACTGTGCAAGAAACACTAAGCCTAGCATTAATGGCTATTTCTAGGGAGAAAAGAAAGGTTTCATGGTCAGATACGTTTGGGAAAATAAATATCCGTCTTTGAGATATTAGCAATAGCTATTCATATGCTGAAGTTTCTGAGAAATTTGAAGATAAAGTGATCTATTTTGTTTTGTTGAATCTCGCATTTCAAGATCATTTTTATTGGTAGTGTTTCAGGAAAAACAATTTGGAAACACCAGTTTACTTGTAACTTCGGAGGACAATGTCTTAAGCTACAATTTTCATATCTGAGGTATCGTTAAAACAATTTATATTTTGAATTAATACTTACTTCCCCTAAATTTTCTCCGTTAAAATAAGATGCAATTCCAGACCTCCAAATATACATTCCAGAAAATTCTTCCTATAGCTGCAGGAAAGAGGTTCTGACTTCTGCGTAGCAATAGTCACATAGGTGGAATAGCTTTAAAGGGTATTTAAAATAGAAAACACTTTGTTTTCCATATAGACTATATCAAAATAATTACAATCCTTAAGTGAAACTGACATTCAGTTGTCAGTAGAGATGGTGCAGGTTCTGAGGATACCTGCAAAAAGGTGCCTGTTGGCTAGTTTTAGAAAAGAGTCATATGCAAATGAAAACCTTAGGGAGCAATTAAATATTTAAATGGTGCATTATTTACATTAAGGGCATAAATGGATTTCTAGAAGCTTTAGGATTGTGAGGACTTCAGTATTCAAAGAAGGTTTTTGCTTTTGGATTTGTTTGAATTTGCAAATGACCCTGACAGGAGCCTGGAACAGTGGGTGGACTGGTCCTCTTAGCTGACTCAACTTTGCTAATGAGAAAAAAAGCAAGATGTTGCTAAAGAACATTCTATCACGAGCTTCTTCTTGCCCTGTTCAGACTTGTAAATGACTACATGGATGGCTACACAAGCACTAATAAAAACATATTAATTTTATCTTGTTATGAAGACTAAAATTCATTAGTCTTGTATTTCCTCCTCCTTCATAATTATGTCTTGTTTTTGCTGGTTTAACAGTTTTCCATTCTAATCAAGCCTTGTCAGGGGCTGTGGGCTGAATTGCCCTGTGAAAGACTGATTTGGTTCCAGTCCCTATAATCTGTCCCCTTGAAGGCTAGAGATTGAAATCATTAAGGCACTGCTGTTGCCCTTGATCTCCGCTCACAGAGGATAGAGATTGATTAGTTGACAGTCGTTGACCTAGATGACTCAAAATGAAGTAGTGATGAAGCAAAATCAAGTGCCTGCATCTCAGAATATTTGATAATGTCCTTTGTGCATTTTTTTCAGCCTTATTTCCTCTTTTTCTTTTTTGGTTAAGTACTTATTACAGATGATGACCCAGCCCCACCTTTATCCCTATCCTATACTTAGCACGTTCCTGCCTTCTAGGGCTTTTAAGACCTTTTTAATTTCCTGAATTAATAACCTGTAAATGTTGTGTAAACATTATGAAACAGCAAGGTAGTGTAGAGTCCTTATTATGGCATATGTATCCCATGAAAAGATTAGTTATTAACAAGTATCTATTCAAAAATTTGGTGAAAAATCAGCCTCACATCACTGAAATGTTATTGTGCAAACACAGCAGACATTTTATAGAATGAATATTCACTCTTTTCTATAGCTTTAAGCTTAGGAATGGTCTTAGTGCTGAAAAAAAATCTAAATGAATTCATGTAAAAAAGTGAAAGTCTGTTAAAAGAAGAAAACTTTTTTTTTTTTTTTTGGAAATGCTACCTTCAACTTACTAAAATTATTAAAGACACCTGACCTTCTTTTGAGGATTAGTATTCTATTTTGTAGATAGCTTTTAGCAGTCAAATTCTGGCCCAGTGCCATTCGAATTTCTTGCGCTTAAAATCGATACAGAAATTTAATAATTTTTCAATTTTATTGAAAAATAATTGACACAGATCACTGTATAAGTTTAAAGCATATGGCATGATGGTTTGATTTACATATATTGCAAAATGATTACCACACTAGGTTCAGCGAACATCAATCTTTTCATCGAGATGCAATAAAAAGGAAAGAAGAAAAAAAAGGAAAAAAATCTCCTTGTGATGAGAACTCTTAGGATTTACTCTCTTAACAGCTCTCCTGTATGTCAGACAGCAGTGTTAGCTATACTCGTCATGTTGTGCTTTATATCCCTAGTACTTATTTGTTTTACAAATGTCAGTTTGTGTCTTTTGACTACCTTCTTCAATTTCTCTCTTCCCCTACCCTTGGCCACTGGTAATTTGTAAATCTAATCTCTTTGTGTAGGAGTTTGGTTTTTGTTGTTTTTTGGGGTTTTAAATTCTACATGTAAGTGAGTTCATATAGTATTTGTCTTTTTCTGTCTGGCTTATTTTACTTAGCACAATACTTGAGGATCCATCCATGTTGCAAATGATAGGATTTGTCTGTTTGGTTTTTTTTTTTTATAGCTGAATAATATTCCATTGTGTATATGTTCTGCACCTTCTTTATGGTTGTTGCTATGTCTATGCTATTGTGAATAATGCCGCGATAAACATGGGGTGCAAATATATTTTTGAGTTAGTGTTTTCATTTCCTTTGGATATATTTCAAAAAATGGAATTGCTAGATCATACGGTAATTCAATTTTTTTTTTGAGGATCCCTGTACTTTTTTTCCACAGTGGCTGTACCAGTTTACAATCCCACCAACAGTACATCTCTTTTCTTTTCTCTCCATCCTTACCAGCATTTGTTATCTCTTGTCTTTCTAATGATGGACATTCTAATACTTATGAGATGATATCTCATTGTGGTTTTGATTTGCATTTCCCTAGTGACTAGTGATGTTGAACATCATTTCATGTACCTGTGGGCCTTTCAGATACCTTCTTTCAGGAAATATCTATTCAGATTCTTGGCCCATTTTTTTTAATTGGGTTATTTGGTTTTTTGGTGTTGAGTTGTATGAGTGTTTCATATATTTTTCATATTAACCCCTTATCAGATACATGATTTGTAAATATTTTTTCATCATGTAGATTATGTTTTCACTTTGCTGATGGTTTCTTTTGCTATTGAGAAGCTTTGCAGTTTGAAAGAGTCCCAGTTGTTTATTTTTTATTTTGTTGCTTGTGCTTTAGGTGTCCTAGCCAAATAATCATTACCAAGAGCCATAGGAAGCTGTTGTATTCCTATGTTTTCTTCTAGGGGTTTCATGGTTTCAGATCTTACATTTAACTCTTTAATCCATTTTGAGTTAATTTTTGTGAGTGGTGTAAGATATGGATCCATCTTCATTCTTTTACATGTGAATATCCACTTATCCCAGCAGTATTTGTTAATGAGACTATCTTTTCTCCATTGAGTATTCTTGACTCTCTTGTTAAATATTAGGTGATCATATGAGCTTGGGTTTATTTCTGGGCTCTCAATTTTGTTCTCTTGGTGTCTCTGTTTTTATGCCTATACTGTACTGTTTTGAGTACTATAGCTATATAGTATAGCTTGAAATCAGGAAATGTGATGCCTTCTGCTTTATTTTCGAAAGCAACTTTTCAGTACTCATACACTATTTCTCTTTGAGTTTTTACTTTAAAAGGTGAAGAAGGCATAGTTTAAAAACAAATGTACTTGCAAATATTCTGGGATCACTTCATTGGACCACTTTGAGAGCTGAGCCTTTGAGTTGAATTGGTATATTTGGTTGAATTAAAAATGGGAGTGAGAAAGGACTGGTTTAGTTTAATAGTTGAAGTGAACTTAATAGAAGCTTCCAAGTTCATGGTAGCCCTCCTGCTTTGTATTGATATTGACAATCATGAAAAAAAATATATTGTAGAAGATGAGCAGGTAAAAATGTCCTTCTAAAAATTCACTTTGATGATATATTATAGTGTCGAGTTCTCGCCTATTCTCTGGAGGGAAGTGGCCTAATTTTAGGCACATTTAGTATTTAGAGCAAAAGGAGGCAGTGCGATGAAGAGACTGACAGGCACCTTAACCCAGCCCCACCTTTTCTTTTGTTTTCACATTTCCCTTTCAGTATCTTTTCCTTTTTCATTCCCAGAATCTTGAACTTAAGATTGCCTCTCTTTTCTCTATTTTTGACCTCTATAAATGTAAACATTTTCCGCCATGAATACTGCCATCTTCAGAAGCAACAGCCACCTTATTTATAGGACAGTAGACTCCATATCTGGGGAATAATAGTCTCCCAAGGAACTGAAATAGATTTTAGGTGAGAAATGTGTGAACGTAATTGACTGTCGGGGACAAGGATGGACAAAGTTCTAAGTGTATCCCAGGATGATGATGATGGTAAGTTAGGGCATCCATTTTCAGCAGAGTTTCTGTACCAATTTTACAAGCATCGCAACAAAAACAAATCTCTGAAAATTCTGATAGAAACCTTTTTAATGTTCAGGCTGAGCTGACAATGCCAACACTTTTCAAGTTTCATTTGGCAGGCTTGACGCAATACACTCAGTGGAACACAATACAGGTCTTCCTTGGTTTAACACAGAAGGCTGGATCTACCCAACTGAAATTAAGACACGAAGATCAGGGAGTCCACATAGATATCACAGAAGATTGGGTGAATAAGCCAAGCCTTAGGCAGCAGAAGGGCAGAATGCAAGTTGAGATAAAGTTTCAATCTTCAGTGACTACAAGCACCACAGCCATAAATCATAAGGTTGTGCCTGTTCTGTCTTTTGTGCTCAGACAATGCTTTCTGTCCAGCCCCTCCCCTCCATTTTGCTTGCCTCCTCCCCTTTATTTCCCAAGTTTTCCTTAATCTAAACAACAGGCCATGTGGAAGTCTGCTGTGCTCTGAGTTCTATAAATTTGTATTAAGTGATTGTGTCACAGTTACTACTATGTAAAGGCTCTAGGAACAGGAAGTTTCTTCAGTTTGGCCAACACTGCTCTCCAGCTGATGTAAATATAAAGGAATGTAACAGACAACAGTAGATACATCTTTTCTTCCCCTGAACTGGCAAAGAATACAAATACAAATACACATTTAAAAAATTCATCTATACGTACATATATATGTGTGTGTCTTCAGACATATATAAAATTGAGCTATTCTTCTAAAATGGTCTATGTTTCATTCTCAGAAATGCTACGTGTATTGTAAATTTAAGTTAATAGGTTTATATGGCATTTCTAATTCTTAGACTTCCACAGATCTTGAGTGGTACAGAATAGTTTTCTCAGATCATGTGCAGATGAGAGCAATTTATAAATTGTGAAAATAATAAACAGTCTAGAAATCCCTATTCAAAGCCAATCCCCATATTGCTTCATAAAAATATCCAAAATTCTTTTTGTAATGGAGCCCATGGAGAATTGTAGGTTTTATTTCCTTTACACTTTTATTTACTGCCAGTAACTTGAGGTGGCCAGGAATGTAGGGCAAAACTCAGCTTTTTGTTTTGTTTTGTTTTGTTTTTATTTATATATTTGAGTACCTTGTTTCAAAGATTTGAATCATAATTATTCCAGGTGATTGATTTTTAAAAGCATAATGCTCTAATAATAAAAAAAATGCATTCATTTCCTTTTCAGAAAACAGTTTTTTTAAAAGACAAAGACCTATACTAATAAAATGCGGGGATTGCCTCACATATAATGTACTGTCAAACCTAAAAATATAAAAGTATGTGTGGGTAAACTTTTTCAAAAATCACCAGTAGTACAAACACATTTTACAGCCCAATTTTTACAGCAAGGCTGGAGGGGTTGCCATATTTAACCGTGTGACCTGTTTTAAGTATTTGGGTCAAAGAGAAGCAAGGCACCAATGTGTAAAGTGGCACAAACAGAAGAGTTAAAGTGGAATTGAGTACAGCTGAGAATGAGGGAAAGATTAAAAGATTTAAAAAATCCCAAGTACATAGATGATATTCCACTCAAGACAGTGGATGTTATTACGTGACCACTGTTTACTCTTCCCTCATCAGATCCAGGATCAGTGACTAGTCAGTACAAGTTTTTGGTTTAATACTGGAATTACAAGAGCATGGGCTTAAATTTGTGCGCATCTATTGCCAAGTAGTTGTATAACCTTGAACAGTTACTTAAGCTTGGTTACACATCTATAAAATGGAGTCAATGGAAGTACCTATGTTTAGGGAGATTGTGCGAACGAAATGTGTTAATCTATTTAAAGTTGTCAGTAAGGGGCCCATGGTAAGCACTCAAATTGTATACACTATTAATTACCATTACCTCCACAAACTGTTCATCTCCTCTTTCCATTTCCTCATATGTAATATTGATTAACACGAGAGGTGAGTGATTAAAGTACACGAAAAAATTTAGATCAGCGTCTAGCAGTTTGTAGATACGCACCGTAATTAAACATCCCTTCTTTTTTGCTTTACACAACATAATTAAACATCCCATCCTCTTTTTCACTTTCCATGATTGTGCTGCATGCTATGTGAGACACAAAAGGTTACCTGCTATTTGTTCAGCCATCTGCTGGTCACTGAAGAAATACATCTGTTTATTAATTTTTTTATACGGTCTAAAAGTTGTTGAGCACCAAGTAGGTGTCAGAAAGTGAGGAGACCATTAGAGGAAAGAACACAGAGATGTATAATCAGGAGAAAAATTTTGAGTCCCCGATCACTTAACATTACACTGGGTAATAAATGGGTAGGATCCAACCATTCTATGCCTTGCTTTTATTATTTCTAATTGTTGATAGGTCTAATAGTTGTTAGGAGATGCAAAACCTCTTCTCAACTACCATATTTTGTGCAGACATTAGTCAAAATCATGAATTATTTTGGGAGGCACATTGGCATGCCTCACAGTAAGCTCTCAGATACATTCCTTTGTACTAAGTGTATATCCTTAGTGGGTAAAACTTTGCCATCCCACAGATTTAAGTGGGCCAAAAATGCCGCCTTATTACTTGTTCCATAACTGAATTAAATTTTGACTTGGACTCTTTTTTTTTTTTTTACCTTAATTTAGCAGGTTTCTTAATATGTCATTCTCAGGACATCTTAATCAGATTCAATGACTTCTTAGGTTTACCATTCGTATTCAGGATTCGTCAGGATTTGCCCTCCCCTCCAGGATGGCAATACTCTATGGGTATTACTTAGCTTCATATCAGGACTGGTTTCTGGTCCTTGGTCAGGGACATGTAGAGGTATGAAATGTGTTTAATCCTTTAGGTGGGTGGCCTTCTTGTGGGGACATCTGCTGAGGTGGACCAGCGTCTCCATCCCTCTAACCCAGTTGAAATGCTTATTCTACATTCCCAGCCTTGGGATCCCTCACTCCTGGTTGCCACATCCTTGCAAGAGTATAGTCTTACTCGTCCTAACTCCCATGACTTTCCCATGGGCCAGTATATGTTAGCTGCTCACAACATGCCCATTGAGATTTTAAGACCTCTGTGAGTCTCCCTCCGTGACCAGCCCCTTTGTTCGGGCACTCTTTCACAACAGCTCTCGGTGCCATTCTTTAGGCTTAGACTTTCACTCTCTAAGGGGACATTGTTATCTTCCTCTTCTCTTCAAGTGAATATTTATTTATCTGCAACTCTCTGAATATCCCCCTAGCCTTCATTTCAGTAGGCAATGAGAGGTAGTAAAAACTTGTAACCAATACTCTTCCATACCTGTTGTTTAGGCCACCGTCATGGTCTCTTTATACTCAAAGAATGTTTACCTATTGCATTGGAATCAAGAGTTAGTTTTACTGAAAAGCTCTGTACTTCTGAACAACTTTAAGGTAGTGAGAAGTACCTACCTAACCTGTCAAGGATGGAATTTAAGACCCTATGTACAATCTCAGGAAACACTGGGTGTGTGTGTGTGTGTGTGTGTAGTTCTGATGATGGGACTGTTAGGAAGATAGGGATTGGTTGTACCACAGGCGACTAATGAAACCATTTTGCCTCAGGTTTCCCATCTATAAAAGGGAAACAGAATATCTAAATCATAGTCTAGTTGTGAGGATTAAATGCAGAATACTGCATTGTGTGTCTAGCACATCTTCCACAAATAGGAGTTCCCTTCTTGACCCTTCCCTTCTTGACGGTCTCTCCAGTCCTCTATGTTCTTCAACGTATCACTATTTCCTCCCTCATTTGGGCTGAACTGCCTTTATCTAGAATCCTTTAGTGTTTCGTTTTTTATTTTTTTAATATTCATGCATTGTACAACTCATAAAATATCTCACCCTAAATTCTCTTGAATCTCTTTTATACATACCCAATAAGGGATATTTTTGCCCAAATTAATGTGTTTTATCTGAAGGTAAATTTCAAGTGAAAGTGAAAAATGGATTCCTTCTAGTTTTCAGGCAGAATTTTCCTTTTGAGAAGTAGGTCAAGAAACATTGAACGCAGAATAAATTTATCTCTGAAAACAGCTCTTCAGCTCCGGATTGTTTAAGGATGGCCTAGAATCCATGCTTAGTATTCTCTTGCATCTCCAGTTTCAGTACTCTTCTGAATGAGCATTTGGGCATAAAGCATTTCCTTGGAATTGCTCTTATTTTTATCCCCATCGTCTGCCCTCCATTGTCAGATGAGGAGACAATAAGTAGCAGTCATTTCATAAATAAGCATACAAATTATTCCCCTGAACAGAGTCAATGTGGATCTTACCTGTTCAATTCACAGTTAACTGAAGGTGCTAGGGTTTGCTTTTATACATTTTTTTCTGCTTTCCTATGATTTTTTGTTCACAATTATAAAATTCATTGGAATGGCTAGAAACAGACTGGTCTGTAGGAACCTCTACAAAGAAAGGTGTTCCTTTCTTTTGTTCTCCGTCCTCTGCCACCCCCAGGATATGCAAAAAACTCTTCTCCTGTAGTGGAGCCTGAGTATCTCCATGAGGGTCGGCGGGAGGGGGGGGGCGGGTGGAATCATGGAGCCTGCTTGAGATTGTCTCTTTCCCTCTCCCTCTGCCCTTCCCTGCTTGTGTGTTCGCGCGTGCTCTCTCTCTCTCAAAAACAAAACAAAACAAAAATAAAAAGCAAGCAAACAAACCACAAGACCTCTTCTGTAGAAGAATTCGATGTGCTGAAAGAGAGGGATGATAACCAGTTGTGGTAGGAATATTGGCCCTAATCTATTCCTTCGGGTACTCCACCCCATGGAATTTCAAATTTCTAATCCCCCCAATCCCGTCTATACATTCTAAGAGGGGAGTGACTTGGTTTTTGGTTTCTGTGGGTTTTGGGGTTTTTCTTTCTTTCTTTCTTTCTTCTTTTTTTTTTTTTTTTTTTTTTGTAGTTTAAAAGTAACCACATTCTGGTGCATGTCAAAACTTCTTGACTTCTTTTTATTTTCCCCACAGCTTCTATGTTTGTTTTCTGGTAGAGTGCCCTCGAGCATGTGTGTGTGTGTATGCGTAGGAAAGAGTAAAAAGAAAAGGCAGAAAGCAGATCATTCCCTGACAACCCTGACAAGTGCCTGTTACTTCTTTCTCCAAGGTAACTAGAATACTGGACATACTGAGCCCTTCAGCAGCCATTCTAAAAGGATTGGTCATAGTTCGTGTCTGATTTGCTGGATTGTCCATACCTACAGTGATTCGGTGGAGCTTTCTTGAGGATTTTAAGAAATAGATCAGATGGTGCTTACAGGTGAAGCTGCATAAGGCGTTTTGTTTATCTGATTTTATTGAAGTGGGAATTTGGGAATTCTAAAATGGTCCTATATTTGTCACCCCTGTTATTCTGGCAGCCGTTTGTCATGATCACATTTTCCCTGTCCATTTGTAATTACCTCTGCAAATGTTTTAATGATTCTAATGGGATCTGTGGGTTGTGCTCATGAATAACAAGCTTCAAATTAAAGAAGAATCCGTAGACATGTTTATGGTTCCAAATTATTAATACATTTGGGCAATTTTTGTTAACCACTGTATACTGACTTTCGAGGTTCTTGTGCATAGTAAATTCATAGATATTTAACAAAACAACTATAGAGTCACGGATGTACATGTGCCGTATAGTGGTTCTGGGTACTAAGGATGTTTGCCTGAGTCCTGAGTGGGTCCTGAGCTCCACCCAAATTGTGTGATTCAGAGTTGGGGCAATGTAAGAAATTTGGTCCTTAGATGACTCTCAGTCTGAATAATTACCTGTACACTAGGAGAATGGAGAAAGAACCAAAACCACAAACAAGAGCAGAAATACCAACATGTCACAAACTTGCAGAAGAACAAGTTTAATCCAGTTAGTGCAAACATGGAACCAGTGTTTACTTGAAAAGTCCGGTTACTTTCTTCTCTGAGTCTCTTAAAAGATAAATCAGTGATATTTACAGGCATGATCATTAACTTTGTTTACTTCTTTAGCTTTGGATGAGTTGCATTTTTGGATGAGGTTCAGTTTTCCCTTACTGAGGATTCTCACCCGTCCACCGATCCAGAAAAGTTAAAAAGAGAAAAGAACAAGTGGGGCTTTGTACATTATAGCAAAATCTATTCATGCCACTTTACAAAAGGTTCCAAATTGGAATGGCTTGAAATTATCTACTTCTCTTTTGTTGCATTGTAGGAATATCAATGAAATTTGAAATGATTTAGAAGAATGAAAGGCAAGTTTGAACAAGAATTATATATTGAAAATGTGACAAAAGAGGTCGCCCCAATCATCTTAGGCTGCTGAGCAGGGATTATGCCTCATAATTTTGCATTTTTTTATACAGAGTCTTTCAATTTACATGGAGGTCCACCTCATCTTTGATTTACTAGTCATATAGCACAGACTGCTACAACTGGGATGGTTCTCTTTCTTCATGAAAATGGATCATTTAGAGCAGTATATGAATTTATTTTAGTTTTATAGTATGAGAGGCATAGAGATATGAAAAGAACAAAGACTTTGTCATCGAAGAAATGCACATTTATTGTCACTTATACCTATTTTAAGGGACAGTTGCGTAACCTTAAAATAATAACTAGTGCTTTTTAGTCCCAGTTTCCTGTCCGTATGTCAGGAGGGGGTGGGAGGTGATAATAAATATCATGCATATATCGTATTTTAAATTATGTGTCATTCTGAAGGTACTGCTGTTAGCTCTGTGATTTAATGTTGTTTTAATTTATAATAGTAATAATGTTGCAAGTGCCACACTGACAGTTTTAATTGATTATAACTTATTTCCAGTGTTTCTAACTGATTCTTTTATAGTTTTCCTCACTGTGTGCAAGTTTCCCATCTGTTCGTGCAAGTTGTCTACCTTTTTATTGAAAATCTAGATTAATATAACAATCCATATTTTTTAGTTTTCTCACTCAGAGTTATTATAATGTCCTTGTCTAATAGTTACAATGTATAGGTTACCTCTGGGTCTAGTGTATTTTAATGGCTTTATCTCTTGACAGTGGGTGTATTTTGCTTGCTTTTTTGCATGTCTTTTTTTTTTAAAGATTGTTTTTAAAGTTTATTCTGAAAGACAGCACGAGCAGGGGAGGGACAGAGAGAGAGGAAAAGAGAATCCCATGCAGGCGTTGCACTGACAGTGCGTATCCCGATTCGGGGCTCTATGTGGGGCTGGAACTCACGAACCCATGAAATCATGACCTGAGCCGAGACCAAGAGCTGGACACTCAACCAGCTGAGGCACGCTGGCGCCCCTGCATGTCTTTCTTTTGTGTGTGTATGTGTGTTAATGTTAGACTTTGTGTGTGGGATAGCAGTAGAGGATAAAGTAAATATATTTATTCCTAAAAATGGGCGCAGGTCTTTTTGTGCCACACTGGTAATATGAGGTTTGAGTCAGTGGAATTAACATTAAGCTGGTTTTAGGTTTGATTGTTACAATTGCAGCCTCTGGAGTACCATAGACTTGAGATTTCTCCAATGATGGGCTGCTGGTATCCTGTGCTTAGTGTGGTACATGGAGTACTTACGGGGTTTCTCAGTGTTCCTGTTCTTTCCTCACCTTTCAGCAGACATTGTATACCTGTAAACTACCTCCCCCAGTGGTATCAGACCATTACTTAGTTTCAGTGCAGGATCCTAGGCCCAGGAGGATATTTTCTCCTTTTCCCAGGGATGATTTTTTTTTTTTTTACCTCCATCTGCTTTGCCTAGATCTTTGCGTAGAGCCAAGGAGAGGAGAGTTTCCTCTATCAACGAAAATATCTCTAATAACATAGAAGAAAGAATATGGATCCCATGGCTGGGGATATGGCTCACAATAGACTTAGGAAGGCTGCAGTGTTTTCATAGTTTAGTAATTCACCAGAAAATTGGGAGGAAACATTCCTTTTTCATTTAAAAAAATATTTTTCAAATTCACATATCCACAGCCACATAATTCATATTCCATCATATTCTTTTAGGGATGCTCACACCAAAGTCTGAATCCCTCAAGGCAGGTGGTTGGAAACATTCATCCCCAATCTGAGTAGGGAGCCAAGGTAACAACAATGCCCCATGGGCAGTGAAGTGTCTACCCATAACAAGGTCTGGACTTAACAAAGCACAGAGGTCCAAAAATGTTAAATGGGAGAAAATGAAAGTAGGCATCCATTTGTTTTCTTTCTTGTTGAGCTAATAATAAAGGTAATTGTTTCCATTCATATTTGTGGTGGGGGAATTTTTGACATTCTGTGCACTGACACAAACTTATTTTTAATCCTTTTCATCTCCTCATAGCAATGCATATGAGGTTGTTGGACGTTTGCACTAATGCAGAGTGTTGAGCTGTAACCTAAAGTTAACGAAGAAAATAAAGTTAAAATGTCCTGCACACATTTATATTTGTCTTCTGGGGGAACTGTTAGACTGCAGAAAGGGGACATTTCAAATACCTTCCGTACTGTGTTAAAATATAAAATCAAATGGAGATTCGTAGTTTCTTAACAATAAAGATGCTAAACAAAATAGTATATTCATATTTTGAAATTTAACTGTCCGTGGCATTTTGCACTTTAAATTTCGTTGTCTAGCAAATGTCTTAATATGTCTTGATTAGTGCCATTTCGTCAGGCATGTCATTTTGCAAATTTGGTGACATTATTAGGGTGTTTATTTTATTGATGATACTAAGTCAAAATGGTTCTTGCAATTAGTGGCTTCTATAAAACAAGCACATTAAAAGGAAATCCTATTTCTGGTTGTGGTACACCAACTTCCTTTTCTCCTTTGGACTCTGTATGCTCCCTCTCATGTTTTATTTTCATATGTAGCTTACCAAATTGAGTATGCATTTTATTCTCTACCACAGTTCCCATTGCTGACACAATCGGTATTATTTAAATTTAAGCAAGAAACTCAACAAGGCTTACAAGTTTTTCATTGCTAATGATTTTTTTTTTCTCATTAAGTCTGGGTCTAATGAAACTAAACAGAAAGTTCTGGTTGGCTTCCTTGGTCACCCCTATCTGTGTTTGTGAATTCTTATAATTGGCATGAATTGAAAGTTCTTATTAGCACTGAGAGTAACCTGGAGACAATTCCAATTTGGGTTTAAATGGCCCTGTGCAGACAAGGATATCTGAGCAAACCAAAACAGCCTCATGTGTTTATAGCAGATAAATACCAATTAAGTGCTAGAAAGAAATGACATCAGTTTTTTCCTGTGTAGTTTCAGGTTGAGATTTTTTCTTTGAGTTTGCAGATAGAGCCTCATATCCTTATAAGAGGAAGGAGAGCATCTTCCCATCTGCACATGAGGTGAAAAAATTATATGAAATAAAACTTTGCTTTGCTGTATGGTAGCAAACTCTCTTTGTTAGTTGAGTGTTCTATTCACTAGGACACTTGATTACAAGTAACATATATCAAATGTGAACTGTTTTTAACAAGTGTGGAATAGATTCTAAAAGATAAATTTATTCTAAGAATTAAAAGGTTTCTTGAGGAAGGTGAGGAGAGAGTGCATTTGTGCCTCAAGAAGATGCTGGAAGCAGGCAATCAAAAGCTTTCAGGATTCTCTGTAATATCTCCTTTTTTCTGCACCATCTCTTTTATGGAGCCTGGCTTCCCCTATTCCTCACATGGCAGAACACGGTTGTCAACCTTCACTTACATTTATATCTTACAAAGCTTTCAGGGAGAGCCTGACTCACCTCTAAGCCCCAAGTCTAAATTATGTATGTATACATACTCACACATATTCATGTATACATACGTAGATAGAGGCATACATGCGTCTATGAGTTACATTCCTATTTAAAATACTCACTATAGGCTACATTATGGTCTTCTCCTCCAGTACTGGAAGGAAGATGATTTTACACAGTATTTTTGAGAAGAAATTGGAAAATAGGTACCAAGAAAGACATACATGATTATTCACCTAGATCTATTCACCTAATTTTTGAGAATTTTTGCTAAGGTAACAACCTCCAACTTGGGTTGAGAATTTGTCTGTGTAGACATTAATCACAACATTATTTTAATACCAAGATTTGTGAAACCGTTTTTCAGAGTTTCCAAAAAAGGCAGAATGCCAATTTTCTTGGGTCCATATAATACATTTAGCAATTTAAATTCTGTTTTAACAATAATGGAAAGCCCCCATTGTAATTTTAAATGACGAAAGCAGGATAGCCTGTTGAGGGTATAGATTGTGGTGATGTTTTCACAGGTAGATAAGTATCTACCTCCAAACTCATAAAGTTGTATACATTAAATAGGTACAGCAATTTTTATGTCACTCATACCTTCATACCACAATAAAGTGGCTTAAAAAATACAACACATGAAAAAGAAAGAAAGGGAAAAGAATGTTTTGATCAACATTGAATTAGTAGAGTGCCTCAGTTCTGTATTTAACCACATGTCTTCAATTAAGTTAGAACTTATTATTTCTAAGTGCAATACGCTGCTTAATGAATGTTGAATGATATTTCGTTTTAATGTTCTCTAATCTGAAACTTTCTTCAAATGGCATAATAATTGTGAACGTAAAGTGAAAATAAATGTTTCTAATGAATATGGAGACAAAAAAAGCAGGTTATACAATTACTTGTGCATTGTAATTACAATCACTCAAGGAAAAAAATGGAAAAAGAATATATCAAACCTTCAATCATACAGCTTTTACTACTCTTTTTTTGTCTAGTTTCTAAAATATGGGTAATGAACATAAATGTAGTTTGTAAATTAATTGGACTTGATGTTGTATTAAGCATTAGGGCCAATAATGTCTGGCCTGCCCTTCCTCTGTCTCCCTCTCTCTCTCTTTCTCTCTCTCTTCAACTTTATCCTAAAAATATCATACTCTATTTTTTTTTTTTTTTTTACTTTGACTCCTCACTTAAGTTACTCAGTCAAAGCATTTCGGTCAGACCCCTTTTCATCTGTGAAGATGTTTCTTGATCTTGAAATTTCATTTCCTAATCTATGAATGTTTGTCCAAATCTAGTGTTTCCATTAACGTACACCTTTTCTCTTTTCATATTACTTTACTAATCAATACTGTTCTTCTCTTAGCCATTATGAGTTCTTTCTATTGATCTTTTCTGAGAGTTTGTTATTTTCAGTTTCATACTGTACTTTGACAGTACTGGTTTTCATGCTGTGAATTCACTGTGTCTCTGCAGCAAGGAGTGATTTGTTTCTTGTATGTCATGGTGCCTTTTTAAGTGTTGTGAAAATGATCATCTAAATGATTCTTTCATTGACATGGACTGCTTTCACTGAAGAAAAGCGTGCATTGAAGATACACGGCAAATTAAGGCATAAATGTCTGAAACAGATAGCAGACAAATCTTGCTGAGGCTCAATTACTGTACTGCATTATGTCAATACTTAGCATCACAAAAGATCGCAAAAGAAGCTGTGCTCTGCTCAGAAAGCAAAATGGGTTGTAAGAACACTGCATCTAGGTATACTTAGGAATAAGGAACTAAATAATAATAATAATAGTAGTTGTAGTAATAGTAATAATAATACTAAGTGCCTAAACCTAGACAATTGAAGAATAATATCTAAGGGAATATGAAGAAAGCCCACTATTACTTAGCCGGTTAAGGAGTCGAGCAAAACCCTGCATAACTACATTCTTTTCAACCTAGTTAATAGGTGTACATCTACAAAATGGACAGAGAAGAAGAGCAAGACATTTCTTAAATAAGCTTTGAAAAAACCATAGTCGAGGAAAAATAATACAAGTTGACTGATGGCTGTTGATGCCTGTGTTGTAAAAGAAAAAAAAAAGAAAAAAAAAGTTAAACATGGGTCGTTAATAGGCATAAGAGCCAGAAGACTGTCTTTATGTTTCATCCAACATTTTTCAAACCATGGATCCCTTTGGGAATCTCTTGAAGACTGAAGCCTCTCATTTGTATACACTCATAAAATTTGGTCACAATTTTAAGAATTCATCCCATAGTTGTATTCAAAAGCCTTTGGATTTCAAAGGAAGAATAGCAGTGTTGATTATTTATTTGGAGCCTTTTTATGTTCGTTAAAGTAATGGCTCATTTAATCCTCACCACAACACTGTGAGAGGGCTGTTGTTTTTCTAGCTCTTTTACAGATGAGGAAACCAAAGAGAGAAGTTATGTACATAACTCAAGGAAACCCAGCTAGAAAGTCCTGCAAGCAACACTAGGTTAAAGAGTCAGATGATAAAAAATTAGATCTGGGGAAGCACGTAGTGGTTATCTTTGCCAAACTCCTTTTTTTTTTTTTTTTAACTTGAGGAAGTGCCGTTCCAGATAGTTAACTGAAATCCACAGATCTAGTGTTAGAGCCAGAGTTCCAGCAGAAACTTTCACCCAAGACTCACAACAATGCCACATTAACATTATCTTTATTGTTATTTACCGTCAAGGAAACTGAAGCACACTCTTCATACATAGCAGAGTTGCCATTCAAACTGAGATAGTCTGGTTCACAACTAAAATCCCTCTATTACTATTCCTTTGTATACTGTTTAGTAGAAACTCAGCATGATAAAAGTAATCTGAAAATTGGGATACTGTAATGTCTTTGGTTTACAAAGTCAAGAGATTTCGGAGGTTCGACTTTGCGATCATTTAATGTTCTCTAATCAGAAAGTAATGCTTGCAGGGTGCTGCAATTCACATGAACCTAAATCACACCCAATCATACACACCATACAGATAGTGCTCAGACACTGGTCGTGGGGAAATCCTTTTACCAATCTGACTGAAGTCTTTTGTAATCACTAAAACTTAGTATTTGTAACCATGGACAAAGAGGACTATAGTTAATAAGACCTCTTTTTTTTGACTCAGCTAATTCCTTTAAAAACTCAAACTCTTGTACTGTTTGTTATTTTGTTAACCTTATTTATTTTTGAGAGAGAGCACAAAGAGCAGCAGCAGGGGAGGGGCAAAGACTGAGGGAGAGGGAGAATCCCAAGCAAGCTTCACACTGTCAGCACAGAGCCCCACAGGGGCCACAATCAAGAGTTGGATGTTCAACCAACTAAGCCACTCAAGCACCCCTGTACTGTTCGTTAAATTTTTATGTTGTTAATAAGGATCCAACTTTTCACTGTGATTTCCACATCTTTTTCAATTCTAAGTTATGTTTTCCTCTACAAGTTCAACGCAACTGTACTTAAGTGCAAACAATGATGTTAGTTTGGGAACTTTTTATAATTCTGTAATTTACCTGCTAACCTAAATTCACATCAACTTACATTATTAGTCAAGATGTAGCTAGAACTTGTCCACTGTCATTGTGCACTGAGGGAAGCTTTCTCAGTGGAGTCCTGTCACAGAGCTTAGAAAAGACATAAATAGTTTTTTTCCCCCAGTGGCTTAATAAACTTGAAAAAAAAGGAGAAATCTTTCATTAGGAATCTTGAAAGAAGCTGTTAATAACCACTTGTCATCAGGATCAGCGACCTCAAGCTGGATAAAAATTGATGGTGGGACTCTGTACCTTCTGTGCTCTGCTGCTTGGATCATGTATTAGCATTGGCACCTGATTAACTCTCAAAATCATCTCTGATTAACTCCCAAGACTTCTTTTATATTATCAGTACTGATTTCCCGAAATCTGTCCTAAAAGACTGTCCTTAATTCTCTCCCACTGCCTGCAAAATTTCCCCTCTTTATGCTGGAAAAATGTTTGGCCTTTACTCTATTTATACTTTTTTGGCTTGATCTTTCACAAACACTGGCTGGAGACTTCCATATTTGGTGAAGAGGGAATAAGTGATTACTCTGAAACTTTTTTTCTGTTTTAAGTGCTTTCTGTATTTGGAACAAGGTATGTGAGCCTTCTCAGTACTGACTCTTGCTGTTACAATAACCGAATGAATTTCCTTAGAACTTATCTTTCCCTTAAATTACCTTCGAGGTTGTTTTCAGTCTATGCTAATACTTGGCTGTGTATTAGGAAAAAATGCTTGCTTTAAAGTTTAAATTGTGAATGTTATGATAAAGGGAAATACCAATATAGAAAAGATAATATATTCTAAATGGAATTTTAGAGAATTTTTAATAATTGATTTAAAACCCCTACATCAGCTTATATTAGATTTAAACAATTGATTACAAATCTATTTTAAGTGAAAGCGCTATATACGTCTATTATTGTATTTTATTCTCTAGGGTACATATACTATTTTCCTGCCATACGAATCAGCTTCATTCTAGGACAATGCTCTGTAAAAAACAAACAAACACAAAATCTAAATTTCGATGACTTGTAAGAAAAAACATTTTTTTTCTTATTCCAGAGTCTCTTTCGATCTTTTGTATTGGCTTTAGCTCCATGTATGAATCTCTCTTTTTGGGAACATAGTCTATTTGAAGCATGAGTTTCTACTGTCAAAGGAAGGAAGAGCCAGAGAAGTGAAAAAACACATCATGATTCTTAAATTCCTGTCTCAGAACTGACACACTGTTATATTTGTTCTTGTTCTATTGGGCAAGGCAAGTCGTACGATGAAGTCTACATCTGTGAGGTGGAATTACACCTACGTGATCCATGGCATGCAGGGAGAGGGAAGAATGAATCTTGAGCAAATAATGCAATTTGCCAATTTGCCCACCAACTTTTAATGCAATTAAATGTATAGTTAGTAAATATAGTAATTGTCTGTATTGACTCTTGTTTTGTAATAAGTCCTTAAGACTATGCTTGATGCATTATACAATACCTCATGAAAACAAAACTCAGAGTTTGTTACTATGATTATTTCCATTTTACAGACTTAAAAGCTGAGGCCTGGTGTTGCTTACGAGATATTAAATTCTGGCTAGTACATGATCAAGTCAAGCAACTTAGGCCCAGTACCCATATGGCTTAGTTTGAATTACTCAAAAAGCTCACTTAAATAAGTACGAGTGCAGGTAGTTCATTTGGAAAGTGATCCCTGGTAGCATAAGGGAAGGACATGGGAAATGAGCCAAGGAAGGGAAAATAGACAATAGTGGTGTTACTCTGGGCCATTTTGAGTTCAATATTCCAGGTACTCCTTGAGGAGCCTTCAAGAATGTGCCCAACACTTGTTCCACTGGGCTTTTTAATCCATCGATTTCTCTCCCTCATTTACTGAGGATTGTACCTAGGGAAATTAAATCTCTGTCACTTCTTGGCTGCCCCACAGATGGGCTTACCACATTCCCCTAGATCTGGAAAAAGCCTTCTTGCAAAGAAGTAGAAATGTGGACGCTTTAGGTGGGAAATCTTCAGCATCACAGAATCTGTGCACAGTTATGGGTACACTCAGTGTTGGGCCAGGGAAATAAAGCACGAGGCATTAACTCTATCTACCATTTTCTTAATCTTTACTTCATAGTGCAAGTTTAGCAAATATATCTTGTGATTTAAATACTTGTTTATAATACACCAAAAAAAGGACTCTGTGTTTGAGCCTTTGTCTGTTTATAAAGCATCTCATTGACATAGACCTTTGGAAGTGACTGTTGTGCACTTTGGCTGATTGTTTTACTTTTTATTTGAAAAGGGCTATTTTACAATTCAATAAAGTAAGTGTGTGTACACACACACACACACAAACCACAAAATAATGTGCTTTTAATTTTTTAGTAGAGAAAGGTAATACTTTAAAATTTTTTTTAATTTTTTTTTTTCAACATTTATTTATTTTTGGGACAGAGAGAGACAGAGCATGAACGGGGGAGGGGCAGAGAGAGAGGGAGACACAGAATCGGAAACAGGCTCCAGGCTCTGAGCCATCAGCCCAGAGCCCGACGCGGGGCTCGAACTCACGGACCGCGAGATCGTGACCTGGCTGAAGTCGGATGCTTAACCGACTGCGCCACCCAGGCGCCCCAATACTTTAAAATTTTTTAAAGTTGTTATTCATTTTTGAGAGAGACAGAGCGCTGGCAGGGATGGGGCAGAGAGAGAGGGAGACACAGAATCCAAAGCAGGCTCCAGGCTCTGAGCCGTCAGCCCAGAGTCTGACATGGGACTCAAACCCGCAACTGTGAGATTATGACCTGAGCCAAACTTGGATGCTTAACTGACTAAGCCACCCAGGTGCCCCAAGAAAGTTAATATTTTAAAAGTCAAATTGACTATACTGAGGTATGGAAACAGGTATCTGGTTAGTGTGTATACCAGGATCCAAGTGTTTAATTTCACCTCCACACTATATCAGAGACATTGGGATCTTATTTTTATTGATTCTACCATAATTAATCCAGTGTTATTATTTTTTTACAAACATAAGTTGCCTTTTTCCACAAAAATAGGTAGTGACACACTACTAAAGTATATTTCAGGTGTGCATACTAATTAATGGTAACTTATTTTTACCGATAACAAGTTTACGCCCACACAGTCATGTTCAAACAAGATGAGATATTTGAAATCACTTTATAAATTATAATGCATGTCAGAAATATTCATTTGTTCACCACAACCCAGAAATTGTACTACTAGGTACTTACACAAAGGATACAGGTATGCTGTTTTGAAAGGACACTTGCACCCCAATGTTTATAGCAGCACTATCTACAGTAGCCAGAGTATGGGAAGAGCCCACATGTCCATCAATGGACAAATGGATAAAGGAGATGTGGTATATATACACAATAGGGTATTACTTGGCAGTCAAAAAGAATGAAATCTTGCCATTTTCAACTACGTGGATGGAACTGGAGGATGTTATGCTAAGTGAAATCAGTCAGAGAAAGACATATATCATACGACTTTACTCATGAGGATGTGAAGACACAGAACAGATGAACACAAGGGAAGGGAAGCAAAAATAATATAAAAACAGGGAGGGGGGCAAAACCTAAGAGACTCTTAAATATGGAGAACAGAGGGTTATTGGAGGGGTTTTGGGAGGGGGAATGGGCCAAATGGGTAAGGGGCATTAAGGAATCTACTCCTGAAATCATTGTTGCACTATATGCTAACTAATTTGTATGTACATTAAAAAAAATAAAACTAAAATTAAAACAGAAGAAAGAAATAAAGAAAAATTAAAATTAAAAAATTAAAAAAAGAGATATTCATTGTTCTCATTATTGCTAAACACAGATTTCATTTTTCTGGGCATGAAGAGATATAATTTGTACTAATACCATTTCATATTTTTTTTTCTTGAGCTTTCAAATCAAGAGGAGTCTACTTGCTATAAATTTATAAATATTAAAAAAATCTTACCAATTGTTAATATGAATGCCACCTGGAAATTGTGTGTCTTGTACAAGATAATGCAATTTATACAGATGGCCCATAAGAAGTAGTGGTATATCTACAAAAACGGTTTATAGGTTTTCTTGGGGCCCCTGCATGGATCAGTTGGTTAAACATCCGACTCTTCATTTGGGCTCAGGTGACAATCCTGGGGTCTTGGGATCCAGTCCTGTGTTGGGCTTTGTGCTGGGCATGGAGCCTGCTTAAGATTCTCTCCCTCCCTCTCTCTCTCTGTCCCTGTTCGGCTTGCACTCCCTAGCTGAAAAAAAATATATAGTAAAAAAAAAAAAAAGGTTTATAGGTTTTCTATTTTTTTTATGTTTATTTTTGAGAGTGAGAGAGAGAGAGACAGAGTGTGAACATGGGAGGGACAGAGAGAGAGAGAGACAGAATCCGAAGCAGGATCCAGGCTCTGAGCTGTCAGCACAGAGCCCGACCGGGGCTTGAACTCACAAACCGCGAGATCATGACCTGAGCCAAAGTGAGATGCTCAACCGACTGAGCCACCCAGGTGCCCCTCTCTCTTTATTTACAATTTTCAGTTTTAATATGTGTCATAAATCTCTCACATTTAGCCTTAACAATTCTGTACCAGTATTTTTATTCCCGTGATGCAGATGGACACAATGTGACACAGAGAGATCAAGTAACTTGCCTAAGGTCATAGACCTAGTGAGAAGTGGAGCTGGGGTGTGAACCCAGTCTATTTGATGCTAGAAGGGATGTATTTAATCACTGACCAGTGCTGTATCTGATACATATTCTTAGCATGGAATTTGAAAGGAACAATAACGAACCATTTGTACCATATGCTATATGGCGCTCTGTTTTCTAAGTCATGCTACCTCCTACCTTTTCATACACTCTTGGAGTTCTGATTTGTCTTCCATTTTAATGATACATCTTCCTCAGTGGTATGGTGCTCTATTTCATGATAACTTCTGTAACCATACAAAAACAATATTTCTACAATTCTTGCATTGTGTTTTTCATACATTTGGTGTTACTGATTATTTCTATGAACATACAATTGTGTGATTATATAAGGTTCTAGTCATAATGCCGATTTGTTAATATAGCATAAATTCTATGATTAAGTGGCAGGGGATGGGAGGGAACTTTTATCCAATATGAGCCAACACAGCTGTTCAAATTATTTTCTGGGTCCATCACCTCCCCACAATACAGAGCAATTGACCTCTATGAGAAAGAAAGCATTTGCAGGGGAGGTAAAGGGTCAGACAGGCCATCCATAGCATTTTACATTGTGCTAAGAGTCACAACAGTTATGCAAGATACAGTGAAGGGCAATTTCACCATATTCCAGAGTGTAATTTACCCAGAAAAATCAAGGGAGATTTTTTTTTGCAAGAAATATTATCTATTCCTAATTTGTATTCCATATAGTGATGAAAATAAATACTTGAGACCCAAGGACAAATTTTGGGAGAAGATACTGAAAAGTGATTTTATACAGAGCGGGTGCTCAGTGCATATTTTTGGAAATGAATTGATGATGAAGACAAAGGTTTATAGTTAACAGAGCAGTTTAAGCAATATGGTGAAGTGCAGGGAAAACACGTTGGCCTGGGACTTCGTAGATTTGTGGTTTAATTATGGTATTGATTAATCATTTGATTTATTCAACCAGTTCTTATTAAGTATCTGTTTCTGCCTGAATACACCGTATTGGGTGTCGGGAGTTACGAAGACATAGTAGTCCTACTGTCTAAGTGCGTTTACATACAGAAGTAATAGGTGGTATGTGGGCTCCATTATAGAAGAGAGTAAAATATTTGTATGTATATGTATGTACACACACGTGCATGATAATAATAGAGTTTAACAAATGCTGAAGTGTTTGTGTGTATCAGAAGAATTGATGAGTTCTTCCATAAACAGAAGGGTGATTTTGAAAAGTTTCACGTTTGAACCTGATCTTAAGGCTGAGAGTTTTCATGGACTCCTGGGTGGCTCAGTTGGTTAAGTATCCTACCTCAGCTCAGTTCATGATCCCCCGGCCCATGAGTTCAAGCCCCACGTTGGGCTCTTGGGTTCTGTGCTGACAGCTCAGAGCCTGGATCCTGCTTCTGATTCTGTATCTTTGTCTTTTTTTTTCTCTCCCCCCCCCCCCGCCCACCAAAAAAACCAAATAAACGTTAAAAAAAAGAGTTTTCAAGTCACATTCCTGGGACTCCATAAGCAAAGGACTCAAGTAAGAAAGTGTGTAGCTTGTTCATCGAGACTTTTGGTTTGTGCGACTAGCGTAGACCTGGTAGGTATGTGGGTAGAGGCATAAGGAGTATTTGTGAGTGCCGATAGGCATGATGGATATTAACTTTATAAAAGTATTTGGAGTCAAATTATAAGGGCCCTTATTTGCCCTTCTAAATAATCTGGCCTTTAACCTTAGGACAAGCATTTCTAAAACTTAAATAATGACTCAAGAGTTGCTTATTTGGTTCCTAGATAGATGATGAAGCCATTCATTGACAGGAAGAGTAGGATAATGTGACTTTATTTGGGAAGATGAATGATATTGCTAAGGTACCTACAGGACATCTAAGTGGAGGTATTAACTTGAGTCAGCTCTGTCAGTGTCAAACTCAGGACATTAATCTAGATGAAAAATAAAGATTTAGATATCAGTGTCATCAGTATCAATGTGGTGGTTGAGGTGAGGTAAGAAGTCACTTTGTTTAGGGAGAATAAATGTAATAGACCAAGATAAGAAGAGATGAAGAATAGATAGGACCCTGGGGGAATGCCAGCATTTCAAGGGTGAGTGGCAGAGAAGTCCGTGAAATGGATTAGGGGATTGCTCTTGTGTTGGGAGGAGAAAGAAAGACAGTGATATTTTGGAAGATCAGAAAGTTTGTGCACTCTTTCTAGTAACATGATTCATTCTAGGGGCTTCACTTACCACATGCCAATTGGCTTGAATCTCCCAAATCTTTACCTTCAGCTCAGATTTATCTCTTGTACTTGAGGCTCTTAAATTCAGTGGCCTACTGTATGTATCTTTCTTTTTGTCTGAAACATCCAAAAGGCAATATTTCCCAATTCTTCCTGGGACTTCAGAATTCCAGTTTCAGTAGTATCATTGTCTGTAACTCTCCCAAATCCCCTACCTCCACCTATAATTAATAACTAGTTCTTATCAGTAATACCTATTAGACATATTTTGCCTGCATTTACCTTTCTCCAGTCCCACTGCAGTTCACCAGTACAGGGCCTGGATTATAATGATAATTGTATGGACTATAATTATATGGATTCTTACATGGATTAGAATTATAATCAGCTAGTTGGTCTTCTTGTTTCCAGTCTTAACACTCCCAGTATATTTTCCATAATGTGAAATTCATTTTTAAAACACAAACCAGTGGTACCTGGCTGGCTCAGCCAGTCGAGCATGTGACTCTTGATCTTCGGGTTGTAAATTCAAACCCCATAGTGGGTGTAGAGATTACTCAAAATCTTTAATATATATATAATATTGTCATTTCCATACTTGAATTTCCTTTGGTTTCTGTCTTCTGGCTAAAATTTAAGTCTCTTCCTAATTTGGCTAATAATTAGTTTTCTTTTTTCTAAAGTCATCTTGGCCACATTTGTCCTTCTCCTCATCCTTCTCTTGTTCCATGAACAGACCATACTCCTCTCACATCCTGATAGTTGTGCCTGATCTTTTTATTATCTGGGGTTCTTTTTACCTTTTATACTTGCATATTCTTTTAAAAAAATTTTTTTTTCAACGTTTATTTATTTTGGGGACAGAGAAAGACAGAGCATGAACGGGGTAGGGTCAGAGAGAGAGGGAGACACAGAATCAGAACCAGGCTCCAGGCTCTGGGCCATCAGCCCAGAGCCTGACGCGGGGCTCGAACTCACGGACCGCGAGATCGTGACCTGGCTGAAGTCGGACGCTTAACCGACTGCGCCACCCGCCACCCAGGCGCCCCAATACTTGTATATTCTTAATTAACTTTCAGAACGCAGCTCACACTTCATTAAGGAAGCATTGGATTTGTCAAGTTAGGTTGCTTTCTGTATACTTTTTTTCTTTTTTGAGAGAAAGAGACATAGGCAGTATGAGCAGGGGAGGGGCAGAGAGAGAGGGAGACAGATAATCCCAAGCAGACTCTGCACTAACAGTGTGGAGCCCGACCTGGGTCTCAAACTCCAGAAACCATGAAATCATGACCTGAGCCAAAACCAACAGTTGGACGCTTAACAGACTGAGCCACCCAGGCACCTCTCTATATACTTTTGACAAAACCCTGTATTTTCTTTATCAGAGAACTTACCCATGTATCTACAATCTATTTGTTTTGTGTGTGTCTATTTCTCTCACTGTGCTGTAAAGGCAAAAGGGTCAGAACCTTATCTTTTATACACTTGTATTTATGTCACCTTGTAGGTATCAGTATATGTTTGTCACTTGTCCTACTACCCTTCAAGAGGAAATGTTATGCAATAGTCTGCTATTGGTGCTCTCAAAATTACCATGCATTTAGCAATTTAAAATAATACCTGTTTATTATCTGAAAGTTCTTCAGATCTGAAGTCGGAAATTGACCTCACTGCACTAAACTTAAGGGCCATCCGTGTTCTGTGCCTTCTAGAGACTTCAGGGAAGAATCTATTTCCTATCTTTTCCTTTTGCAGAGGCTGCCCGCAGTCTTGGTCTCATGGCCTTCTTCAGTCCTCAAAACCAACAACTTTGGCCCAAGTTCTTCTCATGCTTCCTTCTCTCTCTGGTCCTCCCTCGTAGGCTGCCCTTGATTACCCAATATAGGCGCCCTATCCAAAATTACCTGATTGCCAAATCTAATTCCATCTGCAACCTTAATTCTCTTTGCTGTAATGAAGAGTTTTAAAATACTTCAGCTCATTTTAAAAACAAATGAGTTTTAACAACACTTCTTCAGAGATTTTGGGGAGTGGGACATGAACCTCTTAACGGAGGACCGTTTTTCTGTATACCACAGGTTAATAGAATTCATATCTGCAAAGAACAAAAGAAGAGGTCTGAAAAGTAAATTTGGTCTTCATTAACTTAAAACACCTTTATTGAGCACTAACTGTGTAACACATTCTGTGCTAAGTGCTGGGAATACAGTTACAATGTATATAGTCGCTGTCTTGGAAATCAGAAAGGATATAGGTGATATTATTAACAACTCGTGTAGGGTGACGAGCAGTGAAAACTGCATTACATTGACTGTAGTGTGAGTGGGAAATACGGAAACCTTTTTGACACTTACTGGTTTTCTCTTCTTTGTGCAGTAATTTAATTATTTTAGACCTCCTCATTATAAAATGACCACAAATGTCACCTTCGGCCCTAACATTCTGTAATCCTATGATCAAAAGCTATTACTCAGATTTAATGGAAAGCATTTTTCATGCCTTTCTCCATTCTACTGTCTTGCACTTTGCATTGCCATTTTGTGGTATTAATAACGTGGTAAATCCATTTTCTAAATATGTCCTGAGTTTTGGGCCTTCCTTCATAATGTTCCACAGTATCATGTAACCTTATCTAATGTTTACCATTAATCTTCCACATTTCTCATTTCCCTTTTTCTCATTTTTGGTGGAAGCAGAGAATAGAGACCATAATACCTCTTCCATGTAACTTAATTGTCCTCTATTTAAAGTGAAATAAACTCATATCCCTTTATATTTCTTCACCATATGTATTTCTAAACTGTTAACAACTCCAATATGCCCTTCTAGTTCTAAACTTGTATTTTCTGGGTGATGTAAGTGATGAGGATTTTCAGTTAACATACTAATACCCCGAAGAAATATTATTCTAAAAAATGTATTTCTCGCACAGGTTATGATTAACTTCCCTGTGTAATGAGGATAATTTGTGGTATGTATGTAACTGAGTTGTTTGCTTGTTTTGGTTTTTAAGTGCTTCTGCTCACATTGTCTTATCTGATCCCATGATCTCCCTCCCACCTTCCTTTATAATTTCATCCCATGCTCTTCCCTTCTTCAGAGTTCAGAGTACGACAAAATGGAGTTAAATATAATGAAGAGCATGCCTTTTTTTATTTGAGTATAGTTGACACGCATTATTCCATTAGTTTCAGGTGTACATTGTAGTAATTTGACAAGTTTATACATTATGCTATGTTGACCACAAGTGTAGCTACCATCTGTCCAGTTACATGACTAGTATGATAGCATTGACTCTATTCCTCAAGCTCTGTTTTTTATTCCTGTGGCTTACTTATTCCATAACTGTAGGCTTGTATCCCCTGCTCCCCTTCACCCATTTTGCCCAGCCTCCTCCCCTCTGGCAGCCATCAGTTTGTTTTCTGTATTTATAGTTTTCATTCTGCTTTTTGTTTGTTCATTTTTTTAGGTAACATTTATGAGTGGAATCATAGGGTATTTGTCTTTCTTAGTCTGACTGACTTCACTGGGTATAATATCATCCAGGTCCATGCATGTGGTTTCAGATGGCACTATTACATCCTTCTTATGGGTATGTAATATTCCACTGCATATATATACCGCATTTCCAGCATCCGTTTGTCTTTTGATGGACATTTATGCTGCTTCCATGTCTTAGCTATCGTAAATGATGCTACAATAAACATAGAGGTGCGTATATCTTTTCAAGTTAGTATTTGTTTTCCCTGGGTACATGCCCAGTAATGGAATTGTTGGATTGTATGGTATTTCTTTTTTTTTATTTTTGAGGAACCTCCATAATGTTTTTCCACAGTAGCTGTACGAATTTACGTTCCTACCAACAGTGCACAAGGGTTCCTTTTCTCCACATCCTCACCAATACTTGTTTCTTGTCATCTTGATTTTAGCCATTCTAATAGTCATGAGGTGATAGCTCATTGTGGTTGTTGTTTTTAAGTTTATTTATTTATTTTGAGAGAGTACAAGCAGGTGAGGGTCAGAGAAAAGGGGGGACAGAATCCCAAGCAGGCTCCGCACCCTAAGTGCAGAGCCTGACGTGGGGCTTAAACCCATGAACCACGAGGTAGTGACCTGGGCTGAGTTTCAACCAACTGAGCCACCCAGATGCCCCTCTCATTGTGGTTTTGGTTTGCATTTCTCTGATGATGAGTGAAACCACCAGCAAAATAAAATGACAACCTACTGAATGGGAAAAGGTACTTGCAAATGGCATCTGTGATAAGGGGTTAATATCCAAAATATATAAAGAATTCATACCACTCAACACCAAAAAACCCAGATCAATCCAATTAAAAAAAGGGCAGAGGATCTGAGTAGACATTTTTTCCAAAGAAGACATGCACATGGTCAACAGACATATGAAAAGATGCTCAGCATCACTAATCAAAAGTGCATGCCCTTTTAGTGTCTTCTCTTTCTGCTTTTGCCCTTGCGTTCTCCTTCTAAAGATTCGTCTTTACCTGTGAAACTTTTTTCTTTCCCTTTTATTATTATTATTTTTTTTGCTCATTCAGCTAGATTCAACCTAGCTATCGACTTCTAGAAAATGTCTTCCCTAACATTCATATGGCTGCATATCCCTTTCTCTCTGTGTTTCTTTAATATCCTTTGAATATATGTATCGTTGTTTATATAAAATGTTTAATATTTATATATCATTTTTCTGTATTCTACGAGGTTGTGGACTTCGGTAAAAACTGAGTTCTGTTTATCTTCTCAGAAACCACTACAGTGACCAACAGATGCTAAGTATTCTTTAAGTAATTAGTTTTTGTAGATATTCTATAAATTCCTACATAAATAAATGATGTCATTATATCTGCAAATCAGCTCTCTGAGTTAAAAGGCAGTTAATGCCTTTATTTCACAGATAAAAGAGACTGAGGTCTGGCATCTCGAGGGCCGCCATTCTCGTAAGTCCTGCACTGGGACTGGAAGCCACTTCCCCTGATTTAATGTTCTCTCACTTTGCAAACTTTATTTTTGTGTGGTAACTCTTGTGAATCATGAATCTTGCAATTTAATTATCTCACATTTATAGGCGACTGAGGGTCTCAAGAATATAAAAGTTAATAATAGGGCAAAAGGTCATTGCAGTAATCCTAGAAAATATGAAGAACCAGATTTATTGGGTAAAAAACAACTTTATTGGAAAGGGTTGATTAATTCTGAGATGAAATACAATTTTTATGTCATGATAGAAAGCTAATTTTATATGAGTTTTCCCTATAGGGAGAAGAAAATAAAATGTTGGTCACTTTTTGCAATTTGTGAAGCAGTAGTTCTTCACTCCTTGACACCTCCAGGGAACGGTTTTCAACTAAATTGTTCTGACAAAGATTTTGTTCTTTGCCTCTCACATTAATATACTCAGGCATATTTTCATTAGTAAAAGAAAACCAGTTTAAAAAAAAACCCTAGAGAAAACAAAATAGAATATGTGCTTCTTGAAATGACTAAACAGCAGTATATAATTACTTCCTAGTAAAACAAATATCATTCTTTTCTCATCCTCTTTGTTGTTGATTTCACATTCATATCTTACTGTAGACTGTGTGTCTATAATTACATATATGTTTTAAGTACCGAAATAATCTCTAAGATCTATAGCAATTTATCTTATATGTATGTTTGTGTATATCAACTTCAGATTAACTATGGATATGTAACTGTGCTTAAAATGATCAACTTCAAAAAATTTTTTTAAGTTTATTTATTTTTGAGAGAGAGAGAGTGAGAAAGCAGAAGCAGAGGAGTCGAGAGAGACGGAGACCGAAGATTCAAAACACCCTCTGCACTGATAGCCCTAAATTGGCACTGGAACTCATGAACCATGAGATCATGATCTGAGCAGAAATCAGACACTTAAACAATTGAGCCACCCAGGCACCCCTGAAATGATCAACTTTTAAGTTATATGAGAAATACCAATGGAAATGGATAGATTTAAATATATAAAAGTAGGGGCGCCTGGGTGGCTCAGTCGGCTAAGCATCCGACTTCGGCTCAGGTCATGATCTCATGGTTTGTGACTTCGAGCCCTGCGTCGGGCTCTGTGCTGACGGCTCAGAGCCTGCAGCCTGCTTCTGATTCTGTGTCTCCCTCTCTCTCTGCCCCTCCCCCGTTCGTGCTCTGTCTCTCTCTGTCTCAAAAATAAATAAACGTTAAAAAAAATTTAAAAAAAATAAATATATAAAAGTATAAATTTTTGGTGTAATAAAAATGAAATGAAAATGAAAAGAAATATGGCCACTTGGGAATATATATTCATTCACTGAGTAAGTAGCTTAATTTATGACTGTGGTTCTTAACTTGGAATTCATGATAATAGGAATCTTCTACAGGGAGGTCAGTGGAACCTATGAAACTGTATGTAAATATGTCTGTATAGACATTTTTTTAATGTAGAGAATGATCATTATTTTTATCAGGTAGTCAAATGGAGTCCACAACTTGAAATGTTTAAGAACTAGTGATTTATTAGCTCATTCCAGTTAATTTTAAAATATCAAGTGTTCAATAGATTCATGAGGAGAGGATATAAACAAATATTTTGATAAATGTAGAAACATGTAGAAGAAGTTTCTAAAACACGTCCTACTAAATTAGGTTCTCATTAACATGAGCATCAACTATCTCCTTATATCTAAAGAAGTAGCAATTGCTTTAAAAATAAAAGTACCAAAGCGTCTATCAGCAGCATAACCTCATTCTTTCTAGTACCACTAAAAATTGGTATGACCACTGGTAAGGTAATAAGACAATATTTAGTAAAAGCCATAAAAGTTTTTTTTTTTTTTTTTTTTTTTTTTTACTACTGATCCATTAATTTATTCTGGGGCAATTATATACCAGAAACTGAAAGAGAAAACATGAAGATGTTCATTGTGGTGGAATCTCTAATAGCAAACAAAAGGAAATGGCAGCCCATATGATATTTATGATAAAATAAGTTTAGAAAGGCAGAATATTATTGTGACAATGTAAAATATATATTTATGGGGATTGTAATATGTAGACACATAACCTTAGAGTGATAATTTAGTATCAATTTTAATATTAATTTTAATATTGGGGCACCTCAGTAGCTCAGTCAGCTGAGCATCCAACTCTTGATTTTGGCTCAGTTCATGATCTCATGGTTCCTGAGTTCAAGCCCCCATTGAGCTATGTGCTGGCAGCATGGAGCCTGATTGGCATTGTCTCTCTCCCTCTCTCTCTCTGCCCCTCCCCCACCCACGTTCTCTCTCCCTCTCTCTCTTTCAAAATAAACTTTTAAAAGATATTAATTTTAGCATTAATTAATTTAATTATCTTAAAAATGTTTCCATAATATTAATCTATGGCAAAACTTGAGCACTAAATATCAATTAGTAAGTACAGGAGCCTTATTATTTAAAATAGTAACAAACAGATCATCTCACATCTTAAGGAAGGTTCATATTTCAAATCTGGATAAATCCATGTAGATGTGCAGGTTGTAGACTATACAATTCCAGGATGTCATTCACATAGATTACAGCATACATGGAATTCCTTGGATTGTTTCAAATAGAGGCTCTGAAATCATGGTTATTTTGTATTTGTGTTAATACGTTCAGCTTTTGTGACTTCGATTATCTTATGGCACTCCATATTATCTATACAAACAATGCGAAGTTGTTGATGTGAAAAGCCATGGACTTTTATTCAAATCATCTGTATCAGGTTCATGTCTGTGATGTACTGGCTTTATTCCTTCTGAGCTTGAATTTTTTACTGTATAAAATGGCAAATTTCCTATGGATTGAGATGACGTATATAAAACAGCTCTATGAACAATAAGATACTAATAAATGTTATATATTTTATAATAAAATCAGTCATAATTCACTAATAGCATATTTTTCTTGTATTAAAAACGAAGTAAACAAGAAGACCTGGTGAAGATGTTTATATGATGAAGTTCACCTTTAGTGCTGTTTACACAGGAGATGCATACTCTTTTGCACATAATATCAAGGTTTCCCTCCTGCCTTCAAGGCCTGTCTACAAATCACTCTTTGTACATATAATTGAAATCAATAAAAATATTGCTTTACTACCTACTTTTCACTGAAAAGTACATGGAATAGATCTCTTCAAATGTCTTCCTGTTCAGCTTTTGATGAAGGTGGTTGGGCTTGTTTTAAAACCTTAAAACGTGTGCCTTCAAATGACTCCTTTACTCTCCTGTGTCTGACGGGATTTACACGCACATAGAAGAAAAAATAGGTAGCATTGCAAGTGAAGCCATTAACTTTTAGGAAAATATATATGCCATTGAGACATAGATGTACTCACAAGTCTTCCTGCAGCAAGTCCATGAAAATGGTGAAAAGTTTGACCATTTGAAATGTTCTGTTAATTTATTTTCTTATTATCAGAAGGGTAGTACTGAATTTAGGGAAGTATATTCACGAGAGGCTAGATTAGTTTCAGAAACTATTACTATTTTTATTTATCCACACTTGTCAACAAAGAAAAAACTTCCATACTGTAACCATGATTTATCATGCACTGTATAGTTAATGCTGATATTTGGCCCAGTGCTTAGTAGTTTGTGCGACTAATGAAAATAAGAAAAAAGGATTTTGTGATGCTAAATAAAATTTTGTCATCCCGGAAAACAGTTTTAGGTTTATTATTCATCCACTGTTATGTCATATCACTTAAGAGTATCCACTTATAGATTAATAATGTGCTTTAAAGATAAACAGATGTTCTTAGTACATGGATACGTTTGTCACAGGACAGTTGTTCTTTACAATAGACCATCTTTTTTAGGGAGAAGTAGTGGAGATTTACTGTTGAAAAAGAATATGCCAGCAAATGAGGTTATTTTGTTAGGGCATTTCAATAACGGTTCTTTTGACCCAATGTAAATAAAATGTAAAACCTCTCCATTTTAAATCTCTCTCAGATGTACTGATTTATTAAACACTAATTAACATGATTGCATTTCCAGTAATTTAAAGGTAGGCTTTGGCTTTAGAGAAGGATTTCAGTAAATCAAGATTGATTATTTTTCTGTCCATATAACTCCATACTAATTTCCAACCTGAAGAAAAAGACATAATTTTTAAAAGCCCGAGTTCTGTGAAGCTGTTTCTTAATAATTTTCCACCGTAATCTCTTGGTATAGGAAGCCCTTGGAGATTTTTCCTTTGAGTATTTATATGTAATCCACCAAGGATATCATTTGCATTTTGATTTGAAATTTCCTGATTTTTGGATGCAAAGAGGTAGTGGAAATTTTGGAGTTGTGAGATATCCCCTCCTCTAAAGCATTTGCATGTTTATCAAATGTTTGCGGAGATCTTGGTTTGTGCAGACAGTGCCAGTTTCTGGGATGCAAAACCATGCTCCTGTAAGGGGAGGGGCTGTGCCAGGGGCCCTTATTACAAAAGAGGGGAAAATCATTTCTCTGTGGACTGGGGATGGGGGTGAGGGTGTAAGAGGAAAATCACTGGAATAGTTTTTCAGAAGAGATAACAGATAATGGGTTCTTCTGATAATACTAGAGTATTGACTGACCATAGGATAATAAGTAGTATCTGCTTGGGCGCCTGGGTGGCTCAGTAGGTTAAGCGACCGACTCTGTCTCAGGTCGTGATCTCACAGCTCCTGAGTTTGAGCCTGCGTTGGGCTCTTGGCTGACAGCTTGGAGCCTGGAGCCTGCTTCAGATTCTGTGTCTCCCCCTCTCTCTCTGCCCCTAACCCACTCGCATCCTGTATCTGTCTCTCTCAAAAATAAGTAAACATTAAAAAAAATAGTAGCTGCTTTATTCAGATAAGACTACTTTTCTGTAATGCCTTTACATAATTTTGGAATGAGTATAGATTTGACCATATCCATTATTTTTCACATGTCATTTTAGTTTGGATGCCTAATACCAACATCACTTCTGTTTAACTTCATTATCAATGAATTTAATACCAACTATAAAATAACACTAATGCATAATAACTGAGAGTTATTTTGGTTGTGAAATATCATATTCAGAATTCTTAACTCTTAATCTTTTTAAAATTTTACATTACAGATGAAAGAGAAGATGTTCAAAAGAAAACATTCACAAAATGGATAAATGCACAGTTTTCTAAGGTAAGGATATTATGTTACTTCTCTTTTAAGATAGAATGTAAGTGATTGAATTTTCAAAATGAACTCTACCTGTGTAAATTTAAATGTCCATATTGTTTTTATCATAGTGTCATTTTGCTTTAGCTGTGCAAATGTGGGAATATTATGTTGACTTTTAATTAAGGAAAAAGCTGGAGAATATATGGTAAAGAGAAATCATTTAATTAGAGAAAATGTGTCTTTGAATCTTAATGATAATGTGAGTTTCTTTAATTACATCAGTCATCGAAGAATCATAACAGCAGTCTTCCGCCAAGTACTTGGTATATGTCACACATTAGCAGAAGATCTGAGGGACTTTTACTGTCTGGAAGTGATCATTTTTTGGTCCCTTTTGGTCTTTACCAGCTCATGAAAAACTCGTAGAACTGCCTTGACTCTGTTTGGCCCTATCACGTAGGGCATGTGTCAAATAATTTAAGATAAGAAGATTCTCCTCTTTTTCTGCAGGCATCAACCCATGCTCTTCATAAAATTTATTTTGCAAATGCAACTTAATTTATAATCCATAGATGGCACAACTCCAGATAGTTATGTGTGTGAACACAAAGTAAAATGTTCTTACCTTGAAAACTAGCAGTAAGAGTACCATGTAAAGAGGTTTATGTACATTTTGAGGTTAGAAAGACTTGGATTTGTATTTAATAACTCTGCATTTAGGCAAATCTAATGCCTTGTGAATCATTTTTCCATCATGTATATGAATATACATATATATTGTTTACCGAACAAATCAACTCCTAATAATGGGGATAGAAAGGTAATAAAATATGGTCCCCATATTCAAGCTTCAGGAGAAGTAAAATAGCTAATAATGGTTATTTTGCATGTGATAAGGAGGATTAACAGGGTCAAGATAGGTGAAAATTCTGACCACAGTGCCTGTCGGGCTTAATGTATGTGAATCACTCTCTTCATGGTTCTGTCTTTTTTTATAAAAAGTATTGGGAATGGATCCAGAACAGTCTACTGGGAGAGGCAATATAAAAAGTGTTCCTGGGGCGCCTGGGTGGCTCAGTCTGTTGAGCGTCCAACTTCGCTCAGGTCACAATCTCACGGTCCGTGAGTTCGAGCCCTGCATCAGGCTCTGTGCTGACAGCTCAGAGCCTGGAGCCTGCTTCAGATTCTGTGTCTCCCTCTCTCTCTGGCCCTCCCCCCGTTCATGCTCTGTCTCTCTCTGTCTCAAAAATAATTAAATGTTAAAAAAAAAAAATTAAAAAAAAAAGTGTTCCCATTACTATTACAAAAGGCTTTCAAGTATCATCCATTGTTAGTGATACTTTGTGGCAGAATTTTTGCCAGGTAATCTTCAATATTTTAGCAAGAAGTAAAGTTACTGAATTTTAGATATGCAAATTTCATTTACATTTACTTAATTAACAAGTAATAAGTTGTTAATACAGAACTTTACATAATAAACATGAAACAGGAACGCGTATTTTAGAAATCTAAACTTTTTTGGAACTAAGTAGGTACAAGTAATAAAAAAAAGTTGTAACAACACTAATGAAGAAGAATAAATGAAAGCTAAAGTCAGAAATATGTAGGATAGGAATTCCTAATTCCCATAATATATACCAGATGGATGTATATGGTGTGTGTGTGTGTGTGTGTGTGTGTGTGTGTGTGTGTGTGTATATATATATATATATATATGGATGTTTATTGCTATATCTACTGGTCTCATTAAAATTTTCTAATTTTGGAATTTTGAAACAGGCAATGGGTAAAAGTTTTCAAACAAATATACAGACAAATCAGAATCATAAAGAGATTTTTTGAAATAATAAATGTGACATAATACTATGAAACTTTGAATTAAACCAATGAGTTGTTTTAATAAGGTGTGTAAACATAACGAAGGCAAACACTGTGAATTCTCATTCCCACAGATCTACCTAGATCATTACTCTCTATACATTGGTATTTCAGGTGTCATTTACCACAACTCGCATTCTACTATACAAACCATAGCTTGATATGCTGCCTTCTATAAATACTTTGCTGGCACTGCCTTAGAGCAATTTTTCCCTACCCTTATGAGGGCCTATATTTTAAAGGCTGTGAAATAATTACATGTTTGAGTGCATTGAGTGTTTTGTCTAAAGTATCCCCACCTCCAAATTCAACTTCTGCTTATTCCATTTATTTTCTAAATGTTCTCCCTCAACCTGTTACAGTTGGATCAGGAGAGTCACCAAAGTTTCATATTTGGGAAATATACTAGATATCAGGAATATAAATATTTACAAAGACAAAAGGTATTTAGAGATAAAATTTATATATGTGTGTGTTGAATTTTCATTTAGAAAATCTGAAGATACATTTTCCATGTTACCTGATTTTTTCTTGTCAAGACTTCAAGTAATGACTAAGCTTTTGTAGTGAGAATTATGAGAAAGCTAATTGAGTCAGTTTATACCAATTGATGATACCAAAAGATCAACATAACTGAGATATGTCAACTGACACATATTTTTACTACATGGCATTCACCAGAATTCCAGGCCTGTATGAGACACAGGATTAGTTTAAATTCAATCTTCAGATCTCATGGAACCTACACATTTGGGAGATACTGGGTAATTACTAAATGGAGTAGCCCTGAGTGGGCTGTACCGGTGAGAGAGTGGTAAGCCCAGTACTCTGGGCTAGAATGAATCTAGAAACCTGTATGAAGAAAGTTCTACTGACTGAGAGACTCTATAGAAAAGATCCTCAAAGAGCAAACCACTCGAGACTGAGAAAATTGGATGCCACTGAATGCAGGAATGTATATTTTCTTTGTAACCCCAATGATCTGAACCAGTGCACTAAATAAATATAATAAATGCAATTTGGACAGTAGTACAAAATTTAAGTATATGCTAAGTTTAAGGAAAGAGGAACAATTCTGACAGAGAACAATGTATTGAAGAAGACTTTAAAAGAGAGACAAAGCAGTGAAAAATTATTATCTGTCTGTGTGGTAAATTAGACCAGAGAATACACATATAATAATAAAAATGAATACAATAAGTTACAGTGCTTAACAGTGACGTTCACACACATTCATTTATATAATATTTGTAAAGTATTAAGAGACCACAAAGTAGTTCTCCATTATTTTATGAAGTTACATAAGGGATATTTA